>NC_088242.1:19165836-19195836 GCF_036934945.1 Oncorhynchus masou masou | reverse complement strand
GTACGGTACAGTATGATAACAGTATAGTACAGTATGATAACAGTATAGTATGGTACAGTATGATACCAGTACAGTACAGTATGATAACAGTATAGTACAGTATGATACCAGTATAGTACAGTATAATACAGTATGATAACAGTATAGTACAGTATGATAACAGTATAGAACAGTATGATATCAGCATAGTACAGTATGATAACAGTATAGTACAGTATGATAACTGTAAGGTATAGCATGATAACAGTATAGTACAGTATGATAACAGTATAGTACAGTATGATATCAGTATAGTATGGTACAGTATGATAACAGTATAGTACAGTATGCTAAACGTAAGTTACAGTGTGATAACAGTATAGTACAGTATGATATCAGTATGGTACGGTACAGTATGATAACAGTGTAGTTCAGTATGATAACCGTAAAGTACAGTATGATATCAGTATAGTGCAGCATGATAACAGTATAGTACAGTATGATAACAGTAAAGTACAGTATGATAACCGTAAAGTACAGTATGATATCAGTGCACTACAGTATCATAACAGTATAGTACAGTATGATAACAGTAAAATACAATATGATATCAGTATAGTACGGTACAGTATGATAACAGTATAGTACAGTATGATAACAGTATAGTACAGCATGATAACAGTATAGTACAGTATAATACAGTATGATAACAGTATAGTACAGTATGATGACAGTATAGTACAGTATGATAACCGTAAGGTACAGCATAATAACAGTATAGTACAGTATGATAACAGTATAGTACAGTATGATATCAGTATAGTACGGTACAGTATGATAACAGTATAGTACAGTATGCTAACCGTAAGTTACAGTGTGATAACAGTACAGTACAGTATGATATCAGTATAGTACGGTACAGTATGATAACCGTAAAGTACAGTATGATATCAGTATAGTGCAGCATGATAACAGTATAGTACAGTATGATAACAGTAAAGTACAGTATGATAACCGTAAAGTACAGTATGATATCAGTGCACTACAGTATCATAACAGTATAGTACAGTATGATAACAGTAAAATACAATATGATATCAGTATAGTACGGTACAGTATGATAACAGTATAGTACAGTATGATAACAGTATAGTACAGCATGATAACAGTATAGTACAGTATAATACAGTATGATAACAGTATAGTACAGTATGATGACAGTATAGTACAGCATGATAACAGTATAGTACAGTATAATACAGTATGATAACAGTATAGTACAGTATGATAACAGTATAGTGCAGCATGATAACAGTATAGTACAGTATGATAACAGTATAGTACAGTATGATATCAGTATAGTACGGTACAGTATGATAACAGTATAGTACAGTATGATAACCGTAAGGTACAGCATGATAACAGTATAGTACAGTATGATAACAGTATAGTACAGTATGATATCAGTGTAGTACGGTACAGTATGATAACAGTATAGTACAGTATGCTAACCATAAGTTACAGTGTGATAACAGTATAGTACAGTATGATATCAGCATAGTACGGTACAGTATGATATCAGTATAGTGCAGCATGATAACAGTATAGTACAGTATGATAACCATAAAGTACAGTATGATATCAGTGCACTACAGTATCATAACAGTATAGTACAGTATGATAACAGTAAAATACAATATGATATCAGTATAGTACGGTACAGTATGATAACAGTATAGTACAGTATGATAACAGTATAGTACAGTATGATAACACTATAGTACAGCATGATAACAGTATAGTACAGTATAATACAGTATGATAACAGTATAGTACAGTATGATGACAGTATAGTACAGCATGATAACAGTGTAGTACAGTATGATAACAGTATAGTACAGTATGATAACAGTATAGTGCAGCATGATAACAGTATAGTACAGTATGATAACAGTATAGTACAGTATGATACCAGTATAGTATGGTACAGTATAGTACAGTATGCTAACTGTAAGGTACAGTATGATAACAGTATAGTACAGTATGATAACCGTAAAGTACAGTATGATATCAGTATAGTGCAGCATGATAACAGTATAGTACAGTATGATAACAGTATAGTACAGTATGATAACAGTAAAATACAATATGAAATCAGTATAGTACGGTAAGTATGATAACAGTATAGTAAAGTATGATAACAGTAAAGTACAGTATTATATCAGTATAGTACGGTACAGTATGATAACAGTATAGTACAGTATGATGCTCCGTAAAGTACAGTATGATATCAGTATAGTACAATATGATATCAGTATAGTACGGTACAGTATGACAATAATTTAATACAGTATGATAACAGTATAGTACAGTGTGGTATCAGTATAGTACAGTACAGTATGATAATAGTTTAGTACAGTATGGTAACAGTACAGTACAGTATGATAACAGTAAAGTACAGCATGATATCAGTATAGTACGGTACAATATGATAATAGTTTAGTACAGTATGATAACAATATAGTACAGTACAGTATGATAACAATATAGTACAGTACAGTATGATCAGATTATAGTACAGCATGACCAGTATAGTACACCATGATAACAGTATAGTACAGTATGATAACATGATAGTACATTATGATAACAGTATAGTACATTGTAGTATGATAACATTATAGTACAGTATGATAGCAGTATAGTGTACAGTATGATGACAGTATAGTATAGTACAGTATGATACCAATATATTATAGTACAATATGATAACAGCACAGTATAGTACAGTATGATAACAGTATAGTACGACAACAGTATAGTACGTTATAATTTCAGTATAGTATAGGATAGTATGATAACAATATAGTATAGTATAGTACAGTATGATAACAGTATATTACAGTATGATTAGAGTACAGTACACTATGATACCACTATAGTATAGGAGAGTATGATAACAATATATTATAGTACAGTATGATAACAGTAGAGTACAGTACAGTATGATATCACTGTAGATAGGACAGTATGATAACAATATATTATAATACAGTATGATAACAGTAGAGTACAGACAGTATGATACCACTATAGTCTAGGACAGTATGATAACAATATTGTATAGTACAGTATGATAACAGTATAGTACAGTACAGTATGATAACAGAACAATATAGTACAGTATGGCAACAGTACAGTACAGTATGATAACAATATATTATAGTACAGTATGATAAAAGTACAGTATAGGACAGTATGATGAAAGTGCAGTATAGTATGATATCAGTATAGTACAGAATGATAACAGTATGATATCAGTATAGTATAGTACAGTATGATAACAGTAAAGTCTAGTACAGTACACACACCCAGCTATGTTGTTCAGTTTTCCTCTGTGGCTCCTGGCTAATTTAGATCTTGTGAGTGAAGCACAGTGTCTGATTGTTTTTGTGTGTATGAAGGCAACGGTTAGCTAGTGGTCGTAGACCAACCTTTTTCACCCTGTTTTTTTTGCTGACTACCCACTATTCAGTGGCTCTAGGCTTCTTTTAGCATTGCTATCATGGACACATTAGAGCAAATAGTGTGTTATTTCCTCTAGGGTTGGGCAGTACCCAGATTTTCATATCATCATACTGTCCTCTCATACTGGGATATACGGTATTACCTGCTAAGTACAAAGGAGGGCGCCAAAAACGTCTATTGGGTATGATCATATATGCTAACTAGCGTAAACAAAAATAAACAAATTGCAAAGAAGTTATACATACAGTATATAGGTAGGAGCTGCTCAATGTCATGTTTGTTGTGTTTTATACATACAGTATATAGGTAGGAGCTGCTCAATGTCATGTTTGTTGTGTTTTATACATACAGTATATAGGTAGGAGCTGCTCAATGCGATGTTTGTTGTGTTTTATACATACAGTATAAAGGTAGGAGCTGGTCAATGTCATGTTTGTTGTGTTTTATACATACAGTATATAGGTAGGAGCTGCTCAATCTCATCTTTGTTGAGTTTGGACATCTATAAGCGAATGTGAATGAGAGATATTGTGAACGAGAGACATTGTGCAAATGAACAAGGTTTTGACCTGTTCTTGTCTGAAGGAAAGACGGTACTGGCTCTGGAGCAGCATGTGTAGGCTACAAGCTGAGTCTGGGTGGAGTCTGGAGTCGCTAGGGCAACGGGACTGCCTGCTCTGCTCATAGAAGATGAGGAGGAGCAGAAGGGCTGAGAACGGAGGGAGAAAAAAACGCAAGGAAATCAAAAGATAGCAGTGGTAAAACTCATCCAAAGGGCTTTGACTTCTTAAACACGGCAGAAAGCTTACCAAATATGATGCCACATCACCTTAATAATTCAGTAACTTACTTAGATAACTTGCAAGTTAAACTTAGGGGCCGGGTTAACACAGAATTCTTCATTTGTCACGCAGGGAAACAAAGATAAAATGCATAATAAAACTCTTACTGCGTTTTGTAAACACAAAATGCTTCTTATTGTAATTTCTACTCGGCATCAGACTAATTGTGTGCTTCAGCTGCACTTCTCCACTCGGACAAGAATTCAGGAACTGGCATTCTATCAGCCGACAGCGCAGCATCAGACCAGAGTATTTACTACAGGTTGTAGCTCTGACAGATCAGAGTATTTACTACAGGTTGTTGCTCTGACAGATCAGAGTATTTACTACAGGTTGTAGCTCTGACAGATCAGAGTATTTACTACAGGTTGTAGCTCTGACAGATCAGAGTATTTACTACAGGTTGTAGCTCTGACAGATCAGAGTATTTACTACAGGTTGTAGCTCTGACAGATCAGAGTATTTACTACAGGTTGTAGCTCTGACAGATCAGAGTATTTACTACAGGTTGTAGCTCTGACAGACCAGAGTATTTACTACAGGTTGTAGCTCTGACAGATCAGAGTATTTACTACAGGTTGTAGCTCTGACAGATCAGAGTATTTACTACAGGTTGTAGCTCTGACAGATCAGAGTATTTACTACAGGTTGTAGCTCTGACAGATCAGAGTATTTACTACAGGTTGTAGCTCTGACAGATCAGAGTATTTACTACAGGTTGTAGCTCTGACAGACCAGAGTATTTACTACAGGTTGTAGCTCTGACAGATCAGAGTATTTACTACAGGTTGTAGCTCTGACAGATCAGAGTATTTACTACAGGTTGTAGCTCTGACAGATCAGAGTATTTACTACAGGTTGTAGCTCTGACAGATCAGAGTATTTACTACAGGTTGTAGCTCTGATAGACCAGAGTATTTACTACAGGTTGTAGCTCTGACAGATCAGAGTATTTACTACAGGTTGTAGCTCTGACAGATCAGAGTATTTACTACAGGTTGTAGCTCTGACAGATCAGAGTATTTACTACAGGTTGTAGCTCTGACAGATCAGAGTATTTACTACAGGTTGTAGCTCTGACAGATCAGAGTATTTACTACAGGTTGTAGCTCTGACAGATCAGAGTATTTACTACAGGTTGTTGCTCTGACAGATCAGAGTATTTACTACAGGTTGTAGCTCTGACAGATCAGAGTATTTACTACAGGTTGTAGCTCTGACAGATCAGAGTATTTACTACAGGTTGTAGCTCTGACAGATCAGAGTATTTACTACAGGTTGTAGCTCTGACAGACCAGAGTATTTACTACAGGTTGTTGCTCTGACAGATCAGAGTATTTACTACAGGTTGTTGCTCTGACAGATCAGAGTATTTACTACAGGTTGTAGCTCTGATAGACCAGAGTATTTACTACAGGTTGTTGCTCTGACAGATCAGAGTATTTACTACAGGTTGTAGCTCTGACAGATCAGAGTATTTACTACAGGTTGTAGCTCTGACAGATCAGAGTATTTACTACAGGTTGTAGCTCTGACAGATCAGAGTATTTACTACAGGTTGTTGCTCTGACAGATCAGAGTATTTACTACAGGTTGTTGCTCTGACAGACCAGAGTATTTACTACAGGTTGTTGCTCTGACAGATCAGAGTATTTACTACAGGTTGTAGCTCTGACAGATCAGAGTATTTACTACAGGTTGTAGCTCTGACAGATCAGAGTATTTACTACAGGTTGTAGCTCTGACAGATCAGAGTATTTACTACAGGTTGTAGCTCTGACAGATCAGAGTATTTACTACAGGTTGTTGCTCTGACAGATCAGAGTATTTACTGCAGGTTGTAGCTCTGACAGATCAGAGTATTTACTACAGGTTGTAGCTCTGTGTCACGTTCTGACCTTTGTTTCCTTTGTTTTGTCATTATTTAGTATGGTCAGGGTGTGAGTTGGGGTGGGCAGTCTATGTTTGTTTTTCTATGATTTGGGTATTTCTATGTTCCGGCCTAGTATGGTTCTCAATCAGAGGCAGGTGTCATTAGTTGTCTCTGATTGAGAATCATACTTAGGTAGCCTGGGTTTCACTGTGGGTTTGTGGGTGATAGTTCCTGTCTCTGTGTTTGCACCAGATAGGTCTGTTTTGTTTTTTTTCACATTTCTTGTTTTGTTAGTTTATTCATGTATAGTGTCTATATTAAAGAACCATGAATAACCACCACGCTGCGTTTTGGTCCGCCTCTCCTTCACCTCAAGAAAACCGTTACAGAATCACCCACCACAACAGGACCAAGTGGCGTGGTAACAGGCAGCGGCAGCAGGAGCAGCGCGAGGAGTACTGGACATGGGAGGATGAGTTGGATGGTAAAGGACTCTGGGCACAGCCTGGAGAATATTGCCGCCCCAAAGAAGAGCTGGAGGCAGAGAAGGCAGAGAGGCGCTGGTATGAGGAGGCAGCACGGTGGCGTAGATGGAGGCCCGAGAGTCAGCCCCAAAAATTTCTTGGGGGGGCACAGGAAGTGTGGCAAAGCCAGGTATTAGTCCTGCGCCAACTTCCTGTGCTTACCGGGGGGCGAGAGAGACCGGGCGGTGGAGCGCACGGTGTCCCCAGTGCGGGTGCATAGCCCGGTGCGGTACATACCAGCTCCGCGTATCGGCCGGGCTAGAGTGAGCATTGAGCCAAGTGCCATGAAGCCGGCTCTACGCATCTGGTCCCCAGTGCGTCTCCTTGGGCCGGCTTACATGGCACCAGCCTTGCGCACGGTGTCCCCGGTTCGCCTGCATAGCCCACTGCGGGCTATTCCACCTCGCCGCACTGGCAGGGCAACCGGGAGCATTCAACCGGGTAAGGTTGGGCAGGCTCGGTGCTCAAGAGCTCCAGTGCGCCTGCACGGTCCGGTCTATCCGGTACCACCTCCACGCACCAGCCCTCCGGTGGCAGCCCCCCGCACCAGGCTGTCTCTCCGTCTCATCCCTACAGGTGCTCCCACCTGTCCAGTGCTGCCGGAGCCTTCCCCCTCTCCAGCGCAGCCGGAGTCTCCCACCTGTCCAGTGCTGCCGGAGCCTTCCTCCTCTCCAGCGCAGCCGGAGTCTCCCACCTGTCCAGTGCTGCCGGAGCCTTCCCCCTCTCCAGCGCAGCCGGAGTCTCCCACCTGTCCAGTGCTGCCGGAGCCTTCCCCCTCTCCAGCGCAGCCGGAGTCTCCCACCTGTCCAGTGCTGCCGGAGCCTTCCCCCTCTCCAGCGCAGCCGGAGTCTCCCGCCTGTCCAGCGCTGCTAGAGCCTTCCTCCTCTCCAGCGCAGCCGGAGTCTCCCGCCTGTCCAGCGCTGCTAGAGCCTTCCTCCTCTCTAGCGCTGCCGGAGTCTACCGCCTCTCCAGCGTTGCCGGAGCTACCCATCTGCCCAGCGCCATCTGAGCTACCCGTCTGCCCAGCGCCATCTGAGCTACCCGTCTGCCCAGCACCATCTGAGCTACCCGTCTGCCCAACGCCATCTGAGCTACCCGTCTGCCCAGCGCCGCCAGTGCCGCCAGTCAGCCAGGGGCCGCCAGTCAGCCAGGGCCGCCGGTGCCGCCAGTCAGCCAGGGGGCGCCAGAGCCCCTCAGCCCAGAGGCACCAGAGCCCCTCAGCCCAGAGGCGCCAGAGCCCCTCAGCCCAGAGGCGCCAGAGCCCCTCAGCCCAGAGCCTTCCTCTCCAGCGTTGCCGGAGCTTCCCGTCTGCCCAGCGCCATCTGAGCTACCCATCTGCCCAGCGCCATCTGAGCTACCCGTCTGCCCAGCGCCATCTGAGCTACCCGTCTGCCCAGCGCCATCTGAGCTACCCGTCTGCTTTTTCATTAAGCTAATTTACTTGTGTGGCTGCTAGCCAAATAGTGTTGCACTTCTGTTGTCATCTGATGAAAACTAAGCTATTTTCTGCCGAAGGAAACATTTTGTTGCACGTCCCTGATCACTCTATTGAAGTAAAAAATACACTGTTGACCTTCATAATAAAACGCGACCCATGTCAATACACAGATGCTCTCATCAGCTCTTGCTTTCTCCCTTTGTGCTATTTACAAACAAACATGTGACTGTTCTGGGGAACTAATTTAGAACGCAATCTGTTTTATCTCCTAACGTATTGCACAAATTCACTGCATGTATTTACTTAAAAAGTATCTACAAATATTTAAATGTATTGAAAACTTCAAAGAAATAGTTTAAACGGTATTGACGGCATTGAAAAACCATCCTGTGACTATTTCAAATACCCCGGTATACGGTATATACGGTATACCACCCAAGCCTACTATCCTCCTGTTATCTGGGAAGCTAATGAATTGATTGTAGCTTCCAGGGCCTGTTGTCCCCCTCCTTCCCTGTTAGTGTTTCATGTCTCCTCTTCCAGGAAAACCGATAATTAGCCAATGAGTGCAGTCTCTGTTAGTAACCCCAGTGTGCCTGGATACAGTCAGAGAGCCTGTCATTCACCTGCCCACCAAAGGCTAAGCACAGACAAACATGCTAACCCGACAGTGAAAACAAAACAGATATAGATGTACTCATTCAGCACGTACAGCTTTCTTGTTTGTTTATTGTCTATTTAGAGGAGAGGAGAGTCAGTTTGTTTTAGCTTTCTAAACCTGCTGGGCACAGCTTTGTGTCAATAAAGGGACAAAGGTATATTGCTCCATTACAGAACTACAGTAAACAATTATTTTAGAGTTTGTTTACATTCAACCTATAAGGGTTGTGGTGAGTTGGTACTGTACAACCTCAATATGTACAGAAACTATAGCCTAAATGCTCAGAGTGGGATAGGAGAAGTGTCCAATCCCAACATGGCAATATCCGCAGGACTCAAAACTAGCCTACACAACACGTTCCTAGGGGAATGGGGTCGATTTGGGACTGGGAATCTGTCATGACCTGCAGGACTGGGCATCTGTCATGACCTGCAGGACTGGGCATCTGTCATGACCTGCAGGACTGGGCATCTGTCATGACCTGCAGGACTGGGCATCTGTCATGACCCTGCAGGACTGGGCATCTGTCGTGACCTGCAGGACTGGCCATCTGTCGTGACCTGCAGGACTGGGAATCTGTCATGACCTGCAGGACTGGGCATCTGTCGTGACCTGCAGGACTGGGCATCTGTCATGACCTGCAGGACTGGGCATCTGTCATGACCCTGCAGGACTGGGCATCTGTCGTGACCTGCAGGACTGGGCATCTGTCATGACCTGCAGGACTGGGCATCTGTCGTGACCCGCAGGACTGGGCATCTGTCGTGACCCGCAGGACTGGGCATCTGTCGTGACCCGCAGGACTGGGCATCTGTCATGACCTGCAGGACTGGGAATCTGTCATGACCTGCAGGACTGGGAATCTGTCATGACCTGCAGGACTGGGCATCTGTCATGACCTGCAGGACTGGGAATCTGTCGTGACCCGCAGGACTGGGCATCAGTCATGACCTGGAGGACTGGGCATCTGTCATGACCTGCAGGACTGGGCATCTGTCATAACCTGGAGGACTGGGCATCTGTCATGACCTGCAGGACTGGGAATCTGTCATGACCTGCAGGACTGGGCATCTGTCGTGACCCGCAGGACTGGGCATCTGTCGTGACCCGCAGGACTGGGCATCTGTCATGACCTGCAGGACTGGGAATCTGTCATGACCTGCAGGACTGGGCATCTGTCGTGACCTGCAGGACTGGGCATCTGTCATGACCTGCAGGACTGGGCATCTGTCATGACCCTGCAGGACTGGGCATCTGTCGTGACCTGCAGGACTGGGCATCTGTCATGACCTGCAGGACTGGGCATCTGTCATGACCCGCAGGACTGGGCATCTGTCGTGACCCGCAGGACTGGGCATCTGTCGTGACCCGCAGGACTGGGCATCTGTCATGACCTGCAGGACTGGGAATCTGTCATGACCTGCAGGACTGGGAATCTGTCATGACCTGCAGGACTGGGCATCTGTCATGACCTGCAGGACTGGGAATCTGTCGTGACCCGCAGGACTGGGCATCTGTCATAACCTGGAGGACTGGGCATCTGTCATGACCTGCAGGACTGGGCATCTGTCATAACCTGGAGGACTGGGCATCTGTCATGACCTGGAGGACTGGGCATCTGTCATGACCTGGAGGACTGGGCATCTGTCATGACCTGCAGGACTGGGAATCTGTCATGACCTGCAGGACTGGGCATCTGTCGTGACCCGCAGGACTGGGCATCTGTCGTGACCCGCAGGACTGGGCATCTGTCATGACCTGCAGGACTGGGAATCTGTCATGACCTGCAGGACTGGGAATCTGTCATGACCTGCAGGACTGGGCATTTGTCATGACCTGCAGGACTGGGCATCTGTCATGACCTGCAGGACTGGGCATCTGTCATAACCTGGAGGACTGGGCATCTGTCATGACCTGCAGGACTGGGCATCTGTCATAACCTGGAGGACTGGGCATCTGTCATGACCTGCAGGACTGGGCATCTGTCGTGACCTGCAGGACTGGGCATCTGTCATGACCTGCAGGACTGGGCATCTGTCATGACCTGCAGGACTGGGCATCTGTCATGACCTGCAGGACTGGGCATCTGTCATGACCTGCAGGACTGGGAATCTGTCATGACCCTGCAGGACTGGGCATCTGTCGTGACCTGCAGGACTGGCCATCTGTCGTGACCTGCAGGACTGGGAATCTGTCATGACCTGCAGGACTGGGCATCTGTCGTGACCTGCAGGACTGGGCATCTGTCATGACCTGCAGGACTGGGCATCTGTCGTGACCTGCAGGACTGGGCATCTGTCATGACCTGCAGGACTGGGCATCTGTCATGACCTGCAGGACTGGGCATCTGTCATGACCTGCAGGACTGGGCATCTGTCATAACCTGGAGGACTGGGCATCTGTCATGACCTGCAGGACTGGGCATCTGTCGTGACCTGCAGGACTGGGCATCTGTCATGACCTGCAGGACTGGGCATCTGTCATGACCTGCAGGACTGGGCATCTGTCATGACCTGCAGGACTGGGCATCTGTCATGACCTGCAGGACTGGGAATCTGTCATGACCCTGCAGGACTGGGCATCTGTCGTGACCTGCAGGACTGGCCATCTGTCGTGACCTGCAGGACTGGGAATCTGTCATGACCTGCAGGACTGGGCATCTGTCGTGACCTGCAGGACTGGGCATCTGTCATGACCTGCAGGACTGGGCATCTGTCATGACCCTGCAGGACTGGGCATCTGTCGTGACCTGCAGGACTGGGCATCTGTCATGACCTGCAGGACTGGGCATCTGTCATGACCCGCAGGACTGGGCATCTGTCGTGACCCGCAGGACTGGGCATCTGTCGTGACATCTGTCATGACCTGCAGGACTGGGCATCCGCAGGACTGGGCATCTGTCATGACCTGCAGGACTGGGAATCTGTCATGACCTGCAGGACTGGGAATCTGTCATGACCTGCAGGACTGGGAATCTGTCATGACCTGCAGGACTGGGAATCTGTCATGACCTGCAGGACTGGGCATTTGTCATGACCTGCAGGACTGGGAATCTGTCGTGACCCGCAGGACTGGGCATCTGTCATGACCTGCAGGACTGGGCATCTGCCATGACCTGCAGGACTGGGAATCTGTCATGACCTGCAGGACTGGGAATCTGTCATGACCTGCAGGACTGGGCATCTGTCATAACCTGCAGGACTGGGCATCTGTCATGACCTGCAGGACTGGGCATCTGTCATGACCTGCAGGACTGGGCATCTGTCGTGACCTGCAGGACTGGGCATCTGTCGTGACCTGCTGGACTGGAGTTGAGTGTTGTTGAGGAGAGGCAGATCAAAGATACTGTGTTGTGTGTGCGTGTGTGTGTGTGTGTGTGTGTGTGTGTGTGTGTGTGTGTGTGTGTGTGTGTGTGTGTGTGTGTGTGTGTGTGTGTGTGTGTGTGTGTGTGTGTGTGTCTGTTCTATGTGTCTGTGAAAGCTACAGGGACACCAGTGTTTACTCATCACTATGAAAATGACAGTCTCGGATCCTCCTTACATAGTCAAGCTTTATTCGGGAAGCTCTACACACACACACACACACACACACTTTTTTAATATGGGAGAGTAGCTCACTCCACCTGTGTTTATGTAAACGTGTCAACCTGCTCTGGGCCAGACCGACAGTAGCACATGTTTATTCGCATCTCTCTCTCTCTCTCTCTCTCTCTCTCTCTCTCTCTCTCTCTCTCTCTCTCTCTCTCTCTTTCTTGCTCTCACTCTCTCTCGCTCTCTCGCTCTCGCTCGCTCGCTCTCTCTCTCGCGCACTCTCTCTCTCGCTCTCTCTCTTGCTTGCTCTCTCTCTCTCTCCCGCTCTCTCTCTCCCGCTCTCTCGCTCTCCCGCTCTCTCTCTCTCTCTCTCTCTCTCTCTCTCTCTCTCTCTCTCGCTCTCTCTCTCTCTCTCGCTCTCGATCTTGCTCTCTCACTTTATATTTCTCCTGTCTTTGTGACTCTGTATATCCTCTCACTTTGTCATTCTCTATATCTCTGTCTATGTTGTTGCTTCAGTCTAGGTGTAAAACA
Source organism: Oncorhynchus masou masou (assembly GCF_036934945.1). Taxonomy (NCBI): domain Eukaryota; kingdom Metazoa; phylum Chordata; class Actinopteri; order Salmoniformes; family Salmonidae; genus Oncorhynchus; species Oncorhynchus masou. The sequence continues at coordinate 19,182,927 of NC_088242.1, read as the reverse complement.
TATATTTCATAAACACACACACACTTAGACTCCCTCCTGCCGGCTGCCACTGTAGGATCCATCCTTAAAGTGCTGTTGTGTAAAAGGAAGCTGATTGTCTTGTTTTAAAATGTCTCTTTCTCTGAGCAGTGCCCCTGGAGTAGCTGTACTCTCCCTCTCTCCCAAACACAGAGGGAGAAACAGGAAAAGCCTTATGCTGAGAGGTCATGTGACACTAGCGCCTGGTGTGGCCTGGCCCAAGAGCTCATGTGACCAGTAGGGATCCATGTCTGTGCCCCAATCGCCTGGTGAAGCTTCCTCTCCTCATTTCCTTTCCCTCATATTCTACCACTGAGGCCTTGATAGATGAAGGCTATGTGATGGAGAACTTTTCTTACACCAAATTTGCTCTTTGTCACTCTGGGGATTATTAAAGTTAATTGTCTTCACATGTGTATTAATACCAAACAGGAGAAGCAATAGTAGAATATAAAGGGAAAGGGGGATACCTAGTCAGTTGACCAACTGAATGAATTCAACTGAAATGTGTCTTCCGCATTTAACCCAACCCCTCTGACTCAGAGAAGTGCGGGGGGCTGCCTTAACCGACCTCCACGTCTTCGGCGCCCGGGGAACAGTGGGTTAACTGCCTTGCTCAGGGGCAGAACGACAGATTTTTACCTTGTCAGCTCGGGGATTCAATCCATACAATGAATATATCAAAATAAGGTTATAAATGGTACAATTTGGACATGACAGTGTGTAAAACAAAACATGGTATGGTAGATTATAGGAACCCCTTAATAAAATGAATACATAGTCTCAGTTCATGTTTTCCTGGGTGTGGCAGTTGTAATGAATGTAGCAATGACTTCTGAATGGCTTGTTAGGCAACTGTAGTGATATTCCACTCTAGTTAAACTGGCCTTAGCTGCTATGGTCCTGTCCAGGGTGAATACTAACAAACACAGTGAAAGCAGTGGAGGTTGTGTACTGATGACTCTGAGGTCAGGAGGACTGCAGCAACAAGGCTAGGACAGCCACAAGGTATTTCTAGCTCACATGGAGAGCAGCCGTACAAGTTGTCTACCTGGCAGGAGCAGCCCCGGTGCGCAACGCCTGAAAATAGCTCACTAGCTGGGCTTGATTAGCACCTCACACCACCTGCCCTAAAGGCCCACACCAGGTCGATGCAACGGAAAAACAGTCCCATTACAGCACTCTGTCAACTCTCCTCTGTAAACACTTTCTACCCATTCTCTCTCTCTGTCTCGTTCTCTCTCCCTCTCTCCTCTCTCTTTCCCTCGCTCTCGCTCCCTCTCCTCATCCCCTCTCCCCTCCCTGTTTGTGCAGAGTGAGTGATAGAGTGAGCGACTTCACAGCAGCACATCCAGGCCTGTAAGGTCCAGATGGCTGGTTAGATAACTGGCTGCTGTTGTCTTTGACTATGATCCTCATTAGATCCCTTCAATTCCCCAGCGGTGGCGCTTATGGCCGTCCATCTATCTCTGTATCACCCTAACACACAGGACTGATGCCTTTAACCTTCACAGAGAGCTGTCCTTCCAGGCCTTGTCGTGCTTTCACTGTGACCTGCTTCCAATGTCCTTCACATACCAGTGTTCACCATCTCACCTAGTGTTCTACATCCTTGTATGAGTCACTCACATAGAACTAAAAGACCTGCTGTCATTGACTTGCTGTCGGTGACCTTTACAGAGGCATACTCTCACTAGAGATCACACACTTGGGTCCAAAGATGGTGATGCATGATGAACCTACATGAACACTGGTGGGTCAATGTAGTTGTGTTGTGTGTGTGTGTGTGTGTGTGTGTGTGTGTGTGTGTGTGTGTGTGTGTGTGTGTGTGTGTGTGTGTGTGTGTGTGTGTGTGTGTGTGTGTGTGTGTGTGTGATATGCATATTGATGTGTGGGTGGTGGATGTGCTGCAGCGGGCTGGGTCAGGTGTCTGTGTCTGTCTACTGCCAGTGGGTTGTGATTAATGCAGTTTTAATTGGGCCTGTGGATGGCTCCTGTGTGAAGAGCTTTGGGCCTGGGGACATGGAGTAGACCCTATCACCCACACAGAGGCCTGGGAGTGCCTCTCATCCCTCCTCCTCTCTTCCTCCTATTTCTCTCTTTCTACACTCTCTCAGAGCCAGAGCAGCTCTCTGACAGGGAAAGGACCTCCACTCAAACACTCAATAGCACTGCTTGAATGGGTGTGTGTGTGTGCAGTTTTGTAGAATTGGTATTTGTTTCTGCGTGTTTGCATGTTTGAGTGTATGCATATACATTCATGTACCTGCGTAGTCCTGCATGCATGCAGTGCTCAATCTCAGTGATGTGCAATGGGGAGGAATGTACGTCACTCACATATCTGCAGGCCTTATATAGTGAGCACATGTTGTCACACACTACTAGCACCCCCTTGTGTAGAGACATCCTCACCAAGTGGGATGGTCACAGCGCTAACAGGGGACCGATGACATCACACATGAGTGACGTGTCCTCTACCATTGACAACGAGCCATCTCCCCTCCTACAGCAGTATGGTTATGGCTGTTGCTAGGCAGCCAGGGCCAGTTGCTAGGCGATGGTGACGGCATAGGGGCTGGAGGGGTACGACTGAGAACTCATTGGAGGAGAAGGTCAAAGGGAGGGACCTCTGGCTTTCTCATCCAATGTGTTTTGAGGAGGAGATGAAAGAGGACGTGAGGAGTTGAGATCTTCCTACAGAGTGCATGATGAAGCGGAAGGCCCAATGCATTGTGGGAACAGCCCTTAGAGAATGGTCCTGTCTGGGTGTATTGACATACCTCTCCATTGACACATAGTTGATTAGGTGGTGGGCCAAAGCCAAAAAACATGATGTTCATCCATCCCCATTGAGAGAACTGCTGCCAATCAGAACTCCCGCACGTACCTCTTGTGATGAAGGCAGCCAATGGCCTGCTTCTATCTGTGATGTACACATCCTCAAATGAAAACGTGAGCTGCTTTCTGTATGTGTGTGATGAGCTCCCAAAGACTAAGATAAATATCTGTTTTTGAGTGCACTTGACATACAGTATGCAGCATACAATACGAATGGTATTGATGGTATGAAGAGCTAACTCTGTTGACCATTTAGCTAATGTTACAGTTTGACTAGCCTAGCCAGCTACTGTAAATGTCAGTTTGCCTGCTTCGGGCCTAGTGTTTCATTAGCCATCTCTCTGTTAGTTAATCACATTTTTCAACCATGTTTTGACATGATTATATGTCTCATTTCAAGCAACTAGCTGCTGGCTTAAAGATCAATGCAATAATATAGCTTGCATGGAAACCCCAATAAAAGCAGATAGAAAGATGTGTCATGTATCCTAGAATAGAGGTCTGAAGACGACAGCTGCATCCTAGCCAACGCAACATATCCTACACATGTATTTATTTTTCATTTTGTCATTTTTTATTTAAACTTTATATAACTAGGTGCGTCAGGTAGCATACCTTGCAATACAATCTTCTCTAAAAACAGCTGGGGAAAATGTAGACAATGTGCTCTCCAATGAGATGACCAGAGTTTGATTTCTAAACCAGAGGAGTTGTCAGATGAGTCCACAACACCATGGTGGACATGCGTAATGTTGGATGCATTGGAATATAAGATATGGACAATGATAAAGAGGCTGCAGGATTATAGAACAAGCAGTTGGGAAATGAATGTTTGAGATTCAAATACTAAATGTTCAGTGAAGATGAGTATATTTAGGTGCTTTAAATGACTAGCCTAACTTTCCGACTGGAAGTTGACCGTGCCAAATTCTTGCCAATCCATTATTCTACTGCTAACTATGACTGAGTGTGAGACATGTTTTCCATCATGTTTCATGCATATACATTCAAGCAAAGAACACCATCACATTTAGTGTATCTCCCTTTATTGAGTATGGAGACAAATAGCAAAGGTGTCTCAGGCATATTTGAAGTATCTAAATATAGTGTAACCTACCAATCAATATACTGCATATAGAGAGAGAAGTACCATGGGAGGCATAATCCTACAGTGTTGCAGTCCATAAGTGAGAGCTTTATTCATGCCAAAGCCTCTGATGGAGACAGTAGGACGTTCGTCAATGCATGCTTCAGTATCCCCCCGTCTCCCTAGGAAGCATTCGTGTGCCCAAGCCCCATAGCGCGTATCGAAAGGTTCCCACCCTGGTCACCAATGTAGCGGACCGCTGTAGAGAGATACAAGTGCCTTAGCGGACTGAATCTTAAGATCGTGTGATTCAGAGACGAGAACTCTCCCATCTATGTCAAAAGCCTGGGCTCCTGATGTGGACAATAGATTTCTCATCACTGCATTTTACAATAGTAAAACTGAATCTGTTTCTCACCTCGTCTATTTTGAATTTGGTCTTTGAGATGCTCTAACAAGCATTGTAATCTGTAGTTGGCGTTCTTCAACTCTAAAAGGCACTAGAATGTGGAAGACAAAACCCACAAAGAAAAGACAACAGGCCAATGTGTATTTGGTCTCAATGTCTAAATAGTGATGGCAGGGCGAGTTCACACTGCAGTAGGATGGTTCTCCTCACAGGGGAATGAATTAGCTGAGCCCATGCTTGGTGATTCACACTGCAGTAGGATGGTTCTCCTCACAGGGGAATGAATTAGCTGAGCCCATGCTTGGTGATTCACACTGCAGTAGGATGGTTCTCCTCACAGGGGAATGAATTAGCTGAGCCCATGCTTGGTGATTCACACTGCAGTAGGATGGTTCTCCTCACGGGAATGAATTAGCTGAGCCCGTGCTTGGTGATTCACACTGCAGTAGGATGGTTCTCCTCACAGGGGAATGAATTAGCTGAGCCCATGCTTGGTGATTCGCACCGCAGTAGGATGGTTCTCCTCACAGGGGAATGAATTAGCTGAGCCCATGCTTGGTGATTCACACTGCAGTAGGATGGTTCTCCTCACGGGAATGAATTAGCTGAGCCCGTGCTTGGTGATTCACACTGCAGTAGGATGGTTCTCCTCACAGGGGAATGAATTAGCTGAGCCCATGCTTGGTGATTCGCACCGCAGTAGGATGGTTCTCCTCACAGGGGAATGAATTAGCTGAGCCCATGCTTGGTGATTCACACTGCAGTAGGATGGTTCTCCTCACAGGGGAATGAATTAGCTGAGCCCATGCTTGGTGATTCACACGTGTTTGATCTCTGGGCGCAGGACAAAGGAGAGGAGCGCTGAATAGATCACAGGAGACAAAAGTGAGAGAATGAATCACAAAAATCATCACAGCAAAGGATTGTAGTTTATGAGCTGGAAAATGAACATCCTGACAGACAAAATAAAGGCAACAACTCGGCTACTAGGAGAAGGACAGAGGAGGGTGGTCTGCATCCTACTCCAACTTAGCTACAGATTGTAAGCCAGATAATGTGATGCATCCAGTACTGGATGTTACAGGTTATAGAAAATACCGCCATAGATTCTTCAACTATATGATATTCTCTTCGTTCTCGATTCCGGAAAACAGGTATCTTATAAATTTCCATGTCTACTTGCAGGTGGTTCCACAAACATCAGAGAAAACTCAGAAAGATATTAAATCCTTTTGTACTGCGTGAGTCGTCATCTTAGCTGACAAATTTCAATTGGTTCTTTATTTAGTACTTGGCATCATTTGCCTATCCAGCTAGGAAACATATAAGTATTTTTTTTAAATTGCGTGAATTGACAACAAAAATGGAAATTTGTTAAGAATAAATAAATAACATTATGTAAAAACCAGCTCCTCCCTCGCCAGGGACTGATAATCTCGTAAACCAAAGCCAATACTATGCTTTAACCCACCACCGAGATGTGATGCTTATTACTCCTCTGGATAAGGTCTGATGTTATCCATCCCTACCCACTAAGTCATCCACTCCCCTGGATAAGTTCTGATGTTATCCATCCCTACCCACTAAGTCATCCACTCCCCTGGGTAGGTTCTGATGTAATCCATCCCTACCCACTAAGTCATCCACTCCTCTGGATAAGTTCTGATGTAATCCATCCCTACCCACTAAGTCATCCACCCCTCTGGATAAGGTCTGATGTAATCCATCCCTACCCACTAAGTCATCCACTCCCCTGGATAGGTTCTGATGTAATCCATCCCTACCCACTAAGTCATCCACTCCCCTGGATAAGATCTGATGTTATCCATCCCTACCCACTAAGTCATCCACTCCTCTGGATAAGTTCTGATGTAATCCATCCCTACCCACTAAGTCATCCACTCCCCTGGATAAGTTCTGATGTTATCCATCCCTACCCACTAAGTCATCCACTCCCCTGGATAGGTTCTGATGTTATCCATCCCTACCCACTAAGTCATCCACTCCTCTGGATAAGTTCTGATGTAATCCATCCCTACCCACTAAGTCATCCACTCCTCTGGATAAGTTCTTATGTAATCCATCCCTACCCACTAAGTCATCCACCCCTCTGGATAAGGTCTGATGTAATCCATCCCTACCCACTAAGTCATCCACTCCCCTGGATAGGTTCTGATGTAATCCATCCCTACCCACTAAGTCATCCACTCCTCTGGATAAATTCTTATGTAATCCATCCCTACCCACTAAGTCATCCACTCCCCTGGATAAGTTCTGATGTTATCCATCCCTACCCACTAAGTCATCCACTCCCCTGGATAAGTTCTGATGTAATCCATCCCTACCCACTAAGTCATCCACTCCCCTGGATAAGTTCTGATGTTATCCATCCCTACCCACTAAGTCATCCACTCCCCTGGGTAGGTTCTGATGTAATCCATCCCTACCCACTAAGTCATCCACTCCTCTGGATAAGTTCTGATGTAATCCATCCCTACCCACTAAGTCATCCACCCCTCTGGATAAGGTCTGATGTAATCCATCCCTACCCACTAAGTCATCCACTCCCCTGGATAGGTTCTGATGTAATCCATCCCTACCCACTAAGTCATCCACTCCTCTGGATAAATTCTTATGTAATCCATCCCTACCCACTAAGTCATCCACTCCCTGGATAAGTTCTGATGTTATCCATCCCTACCCACTAAGTCATCCACTCCCCTGGATAAGTTCTGATGTAATCCATCCCTACCCACTAAGTCATCCACTCCCTGGATAAGTTCTGATGTTATCCATCCCTACCCACTAAGTCATCCACTCCCCTGGATAAGTTCTGATGTTATCCATCCCTACCCACTAAGTCATCCACTCCCTGGGTAGGTTCTGATGTAATCCATCCCTACCCACTAAGTCATCCACTCCTCTGGATAAGTTCTGATGTAATCCATCCCTACCCACTAAGTCATCCACCCCTCTGGATAAGGTCTGATGTAATCCATCCCTACCCACTAAGTCATCCACTCCCCTGGATAGGTTCTGATGTAATCCATCCCTACCCACTAAGTCATCCACTCCTCTGGATAAATTCTTATGTAATCCATCCCTACCCACTAAGTCATCCACTCCCCTGGATAAGTTCTGATGTTATCCATCCCTACCCACTAAGTCATCCACTCCCCTGGATAAGTTCTGATGTAATCCATCCCTACCCACTAAGTCATCCACTCCCCTGGATAAGTTCTGATGTTATCCATCCCTACCCACTAAGTCATCCACTCCCCTGGATAAGTTCTGATGTTATCCATCCCTACCCACTAAGTCATCCACTCCCCTGGGTAGGTTCTGATGTAATCCATCCCTACCCACTAAGTCATCCACTCCTCTGGATAAGTTCTGATGTAATCCATCCCTACCCACTAAGTCATCCACCCCTCTGGATAAGGTCTGATGTAATCCATCCCTACCTAAGTCATCCACTCCCTGGATAGGTTCTGATGTAATCCATCCCTACCCACTAAGTCATCCACTCCTCTGGATAAATTCTTATGTAATCCATCCCTACCCACTAAGTCATCCACTCCCCTGGATAAGTTCTGATGTTATCCATCCCTACCCACTAAGTCATCCACTCCCCTGGATAAGTTCTGATGTAATCCATCCCTACCCACTAAGTCATCCACTCCCCTGGATAAGTTCTGATGTTATCCATCCCTACCCACTAAGTCATCCACTCCCCTGGATAAGTTCTGATGTTATCCATCCCTACCCACTAAGTCATCCACTCCCCTGGGTAGGTTCTGATGTAATCCATCCCTACCCACTAAGTCATCCACTCCTCTGGATAAGTTCTGATGTAATCCATCCCTACCCACTAAGTCATCCACCCCTCTGGATAAGGTCTGATGTAATCCATCCCTACCTAAGTCATCCACTCCCCTGGATAGGTTCTGATGTAATCCATCCCTACCCACTAAGTCATCCACTCCTCTGGATAAATTCTTATGTAATCCATCCCTACCCACTAAGTCATCCACTCCCCTGGATAAGGTCTGATGTAATCCATCCCTACCCACTAAGTCATCCACTCCCCTGGATAGGTTCTGATGTAATCCATCCCTACCCACTAAGTCATCCACTCCCCTGGATAGGTTCTGATGTAATCCATCCCTACCCACTAAGTCATCCACTCCCCTGGATAAGTTCTGATGTTATCCATCCCTACCCACTAAGTCATCCACTCCTCTGGATAAGGTCTGATGTTATCCATCCCTACTAGAGGTCGACCGATTAAACGGAATGGCCGATTAATTATGGCCGATTTCAAGTTTTCATTACAATCGGAAATCGGTATTTTTGGGCACCGATTTTTTTCATTTTATTATTATAATATATTTTTTTAAACCATTATTTAACTTTTTAGCTGGGCAAGTCAGTTAAGAACACATTCTTATTTTCAATGACGGCCTAGGAACGGTGAGTTAACTGCCTTGTTCAGGGGAAGAACGACAGATTTTCACCTTGTCCGCTCGGGGGATCCAATCTTGCAAGCTTACAGTTAACTAGTCCAACGCTATAACCACCTGCCTCACGTTGTACTCCACGAGGAGACTGCCTGTTATGCGAATGCAGTAGAAGCCAAGGTAAGTTGCTAACTAGCATTAAACTTATCTTATAAAAAACAATCAATCAATCATAATCACTAGTTATAACTATACATGGTTGATGATATTACTAGTTTATCTAGCGTGTCCTGCGTTGCATATAATCGATGCAACGCTGGGGGATGATTTAACAAAAGCGCATATGCGAAAAAAGCACAATCATTGGACGAATGTACCTAACTATAAACACCAATGCCTTTCTTAAAATCAATACACAGAAGTATATATTTTTAAACCTGCATATTTAGCTAAATGAAATCCAGGTCAGCAGGCAATATTAACCAGGTGAAATTGTGTCACTTCTCTTGTGTTCATTGCACGCAGAGTCAGGGTATATGCAACAGTTTGGGCAGCCTGGCTCATTGCGAACTAATTTGCCAGAATTTTATGTAATTATGACATAACATTGAAGGTTGTGCAATGTAACAAGAATATTTAGACTTAGGGATGCCACCAGTTAGATAAAATACCGAACGGTTCCGTATTTCACTGAAATAATAAACGTATTGTTTTCGAAATTATAGTTTCCGGATTCAACCATATTAATGACCAAAGGCTCGTATTTCTGTGTGTTATGTTATAATTAAGTCTATGATTTGATAGAGCAGTCTTTCTGAGCGATGGTAGGCAGCAGCAGGCTCGTAAGCATTCATTCAAACAGCACTTACGTGCGTTTTGCCAGCAGCTCTTCGCAAGCACAGTGCTGTTTATGACTGGGGCTGGGGATGGGGCTGGAGATGGGGCTGGGGCTGGGGATGGGGCTGGGGATGGGGCTGGGGTTGGGGCTGGGGATGGGGATGGTGCTGGGGATGGGGCTGGGGATGGTGCTGGGGATGGGGATGGTGCTGGGGATGGGGTTGGGGATGGGGATGGGGCTGGGGATGGGGATGGTGCTGGGGATGGGGATGGTGCTGGGGATGGGGCTGGGGATGGTGCTGGGGATGGGGATGGGGATGGGGATGGGGCTGGGGATGGGGTTGGGGATGGGGATGGGGCTGGGGATGGGGATGGGGCTGGGGCTGGGGCTGGGGATGGGGCTGGGGATGGGGCTGGGGATGGGGCTGGGGATGGGGCTGGGGATGGGGATGGGGATGGGGATGGGGATGGGGCTGGGGATGGGGGGGGATGGGGCTGGGGATGGGGCTGGGGATGGGGATGGGGCTGGGGATGGGGATGGGGCTGGGGCTGGGGCCGGGGATGGGGATGGGGATGGGGATGGGATGGGGCTGGGGATGGGGATGGGGCTGGGGCCGGGGATGGGGCTGGGGATGGGGCTGGGGATGGGGATGGGGATGGGGCTGGGGCTGGGGATGGGGATGGGGCTGGGGATGGGGCTGGGGCTGGGGCTGGGGATGGGGCTGGGGATGGGGCTGGGGATGGGGATGGGGCTGGGGATGGGGATGGGGATGGGGCTGGGGATGGGGCTGGGGATGGGGATGGGGCTGGGGATGGGGCTGGGGATGGGGCTGGGGATTGGGCTGGGGATGGGGCTGGGGATGGGGCTGGGGCTGGGGATGGGGATGGGGCTGGGGATGGGGCTGGGGCTGGGGATGGGGATGGCGCTGGGGATGGGGCTGGGGATGGGGATGGGGATGGGGATGGGGCTGGGGATGGGGCTGGGGATGGGGCTGGGGATGGGGCTGGGGATGGGGATGGGGATGGGGCTGGGGATGGGGCTGGGGGGGCTGGGGATGGGGATGGGGATGGGGCTGGGGCTGGGGATGGGGCTGGGGATGGGGATGGGGCTGGGGCTGGGGATGGGGATGGGGCTGGGGATGGGGCTGGGGATGGGGATGGGGATGGGGCTGGGGATGGGGATGGGGATGGGGCTGGGGATGGGGCTGGGGATGGGGCTGGGGATGGGGCTGGGGATGGGGCTGGGGATGGGGATGGGGATGGGGATGGGGATGGGGCTGGGGATGGGGATGGGGCTGGGGCTGGGGATGGGGATGGGGCTGGGGATGGGGATGGGGATGGGGCTGGGGATGGGGCTGGGGATGGGGATGGGGATGGGGCTGGGGATGGGGATGGGGCTGGGGATGGGGATGGGGATGGGGATGGGGATGGGGCTGGGGATGGGGATGGGGATGGGGATGGGGATGGGGATGGGGCTGGGGATGGGGATGGGGATGGGGATGGGGCTGGGGATGGGGATGGGGATGGGGCTGGGGCTGGGGCCGGGGATGGGGATGGGGCTGGGGATGGGGCTGGGGCTGGGGCCGGGGATGGGGATGGGGATGGGATGGGGCAGGGGATGGGGATGGGTAATGGGGCTGGGGCTGGACCAAAAGTGTGACACCAATCAGCCCCCTTGAGGACTGGAGTTGCCCATATCTGCACTGAGTCTTCCACAAAGTCATCCATTAAGTCATCCCCTCCACAGCCTCCCTGATCCTTCTGTCTGGCCAAAGGCTACAGATGGGACAACTGTCAAAGATAGATTAGGCTGGGAATGTTCAGGTCCACAAACAGACAAATACACAAACACACACACAGGCGCAAACACACACACACATGCTCGGTGACAAACACACTCACACACACAGCGTGAAACACACCCACGGTGAATTCGACACCCATACACACACATACACATGCTCGGTAACACACACACACACACACACACACACACACACACACACACACACACACACACACACACACACACACACACACACACACACACACACACACACACACACACACACACACACACACACACACACACACACACAGGCTCACACACAGGCACACACAGGCACACACACTACACACTGGCATGTGCGCACATGCTCATGCTCACACACATGCTGACACAGGCGCACACATTCACACCGTGGGGGTGAGAATGAGAGCAGTGGCGTGTGGCGCAGTATGTCTGAGGGTTGTTTTTTTCATCTCTGGAGTTGAAACATCATGCCTGCAGAGTGAGGAAGCGCCTTGCAAGAGACACTGTAGAGGGGAATGGTGTTGAACACTTACAGTATATATACAAAAGTATGTGGATCCTTCAAATTAGTGGATTAGTCTATTTCAGCCACACCCGTTGCTGACAAGTGTATAACATTGAGCACACAGCCATGTAATCTCCATAGGGAAACATTGGCAGTAGAATGGCTTTAATGGCCTCATTGACTTTCAACATGGCACATCATAGGATGCCACCTTTCCAACAAGTCAGTTGGTCATATTTCTGCCCTGCTAGAGCTGCCCCGGTCAAGTGCTATTATTGTAAAGTGGAAATGTCTAGGAACAACAATGGCTCAGCCTTGAAGTGGTAGGCCACACAAGCTCATAGAACTGGACTGCTGAAGCACGTAGCGCGTAAAAATCAGCAAAGCAATGTCAGCACAAGAACTGTTCGTCGAGAGCTTCATGAAATGGGTTTCCATGGCTGAGCAGCCGCACACAAGCCTAAGATCACCATGCACAATGCCAAGCATTGGCTGGAGTGGTGTAAAACTCGCTGCCATTGGACTCTGGAGCAATTTATTTTAATTTGATTTTATTTCACCTTTATTTAACCAGGTAGGCTAGTTGAGAACAAGTTCTCATTTGCAACTGCGACCTGGCCAAGATAAAGCAAAGCAATTCGACACATACAACAACACAGAGTTATGCATGGAATAAACAAACATACAATCAATAATACAGTAGAAACATCTATATACGACATGTGCAAATGAGGTAGGATAAGAGAGGTAAGGCAATAAATAGGCCATGGTGGTAAAGTAATTACAATATACCAATTAAACACTGGAACGGTAGGATGTGCAGAAGATGAATGTGCAAGTTGAGATACTGGGATGCAAAGGAGCAAGATAAATATATAAATAAATACAGTATGGGAATGAGGTAGATTGGATGGGCTATTTACAGATGAGCTATGTACAGGTGCAGTGAAATGTGAGCGCTCTGACAGCTGGTGCTTTAAGCTAGTGAGGGAGGTAAGAGTCTCCAGCTTCAGAGATTTTTGCAGTTCGTTCCAGAGATTGGCAGCAGCGAACTGGAAGGAGAGATGGCCAAAGGAAGAATTGGCTTTGGTGGTGACCAGTGAGATATACCTGCTGGAGCGCGTGCTACGGGTGGGTGCTGCTGTGGTGACCAGTGAGCTGAGATAAGGCGGGGCTTTACCTAGCAGAGACTTGTAGATGACCTGGAGCCAGCGGGTTTGGCGACGAGTATGAAGCGACCGCCAGCCAACGAGATCATACAGGTCGCAGTGGTGGGTAGTAATATGGGGCTTTGGTGACAAAACGGATGGTACTGTGATAGACTGCATCCAATTTGTCGAGTAGAGTGTTTTGGAAATGACATCGCCGAAGTAATGGAAATGCGTTCTCTGGAGTGATGAATTATGTTTCACCATCTGGCAGTCTGATGGATGAATCTTAGTTTGACGGATGCCAGGAGAACGCTACCTGCACCAATGCATAGTGCCAACTGTAAAGTTTGGGAGGAATAATGGTCTGGGGCTGTTTTTCATGGTTCTGGCCCCTTAGTTCCAGTGAAGGGAAATCTTAACTCTACAGCATACAATGACATTGTAGATGATTTTGTGCTTCCAACTTTGTGGCAATAGTTTTGGGAAGGCCCTTTCTTGTTTTAGTATGACAATGCCCCCATGCACAAAGCGAGGTCCATACAGAAATGGTTGAGATCGGTGTGTAAGAACTTGACTGGCTTGCACAGAGCCCTGACCTCAAACCCATCGAACACCTTTGGGATGAATTGGAATGCCGACTGTGAGCCAGGCCTAATCACCCAACATCAGTGCCCGACCTCACTAATGCTCTTGTGGATGAATGGAAGCAAGTCCCTGCAACAATGTTCCAACATCTAGTGGAAAGCCTTCACTGAAGAGTGGAGACTGTTATAGCAGCAGGGTGGACCAACTCCATATTAATACCCATAATTTTGGAAAGAGATGTTTGACGAGCAGATGTCTACATACTGTTGGTCATGTAGTGTACACGAATAACAATAATAATATTATTATTATCATTCTATTGTTTTTTTTCAGTAAATTTGTCTTGTATCTCAACAAACCACAGCACAGCATCACCACATAAGTACATAAATACATAAACCACGAGCAATAACTACAGCAGGTAACAAGTTGATACAGTTCAGTTTGTAAATTCAAATTGACTTATACTAGTGCGGACAAATGATTTCTGGGCTCTGGTGGTTTTGTACAGAAGGTCTCTATATGGACGGCCTGATGGTAGGAGCTGGTACTCTTGGTTCAGTGGGTGTGTTAGGTCGGTGGCAATTCTCACTCCTGCCTGCACCACTCTCTCCAAGAACAGATTTTCCATGCTCTTCAGATTAACTCCATTGATTTTACTGTGTGTGTGTGTGTGTGTGTGTGTGTGTGTGTGTGTGTGTGTGTGTGTGTGTGTGTGTGTGTGTGTGTGTGTGTGTGTGCCCAGGCGTGCGTGCCTGTGTGTGCATGCGAGCATGCCTGTGTGTGTGAGCTTGCCTGTGTGTGTGTGCGCGTCCCTGTGTGTGTGCACATCCCTGTGTGTGTGTGTGTGTGTGTGTGTGTGTGTGTGTCTGTGTGTGTGACTATGTGTGCGTGCCTTTGTGTGCATGTGAGCGTGCCTGTGTGTGTGCACGTCCCTGTGTGTGTGCACATCCCTGTGTGTGTGCACATCCCTGTGTGTGTGTGCGTGTTTAAACGTACACTACTGTTCAAAAGTTTGGGGTCACTTAGAAATGTCCTTGTTTTTGAAAGAAATATGATTTTTTTTGTCCATTAAAATAACATAAAATTGATCAGAAATACAGTGTGGGCATTGTTATTGTTGTAAATGATTATCGTAGCTGGAAACAGCTTATTTATTATGGAATATCTACATATGCATACAGAGGCCCATTATCAGCAACCATCACTCCTGTTTTCCAATGGCACGTTGTGTTAGCCAATGGCGCGCTGTGTTAGCTGTGTTAGCTGTGTTAGCTGTGTTAGCTAATACGATTTTCAGTTTCTTGGCAATTTCTCACATGAAATAGCCTTAATTTCTCAGAACCAGAATAGACTGATGAGTTTCAGAAGAAAGTTATTTGTTTCTATTTTTACCCTGTAATCGAACCCACAAATGCTGATCCTCCAGATACTCAACTAGTCTAAAGAAGGACAGTTTTATTGCTTCTTTAATGACGACAACAGTTTTCAGCTGCGCTAACATAATTGCAAAAGGGGTGCTCAATTCGAATTATAAACTTGTATTAGCTAACACAACGTGCCATTTGAACACAGGAGTGATGGTTGCTGATAATGGGCCCTTGTACCCCTGTGTAGATATTCCATTAAAAATCTGTCGTTTGCAGCTACAATAGTAATTTACAAAATGAGCAATGTCTACACTGCATTTCTGATCAATAATGGACAAAAAATGCTTTTCTTTCAAAAACAAGGACATTTCTAAGTGACCCCAAACCTTTGAACGGTAGTGTACAGCTGCTCTGTTTTCTGTTCTCTCCCTTACTTTCACTTTCTTTCCTTTTCTCCTCTACTTCTCTGCTAGAGGTTGGTTGTATCTCAATTCAATTTCAATTCAATTTCCATTTAAGGGGCTTTATTGGCATGGGAAACATGTTTACATTGGCAAAGCAAGTGAAATAAATAATACAATAAACAAAAGTGAAATGAACAATACAAAATGAACAGTTAACATTACACTAACAAAAGTTTTTTTTAAATAAAGACATTTCAAATGTCATATTATGTTTCTATACAATGTTATAATGACAGTTAAAGTGCAAATAGTTAAAGTACAAAAGGGAAAATAAATAAATATAAATATAGTTTTGTTCTTCACTGGTTGCCCTTTTCTTGTGGCAACAGGTCACACATATTGCTGCTGTGATGGCACACTGTGGTATTTCACCCAATAGATATGGGAGTTTATCAAAATTGGATTTGTTTTCGAATTCTTTGTGGGTCTGTGTAATCTGAGGGAAATATGTGTTTCTAATATGGTCATACATTTGGCAGGAGGTTAGGAAGTGCAGCTCAGTTTCCACCTAATTTTGTGGGCAGTGTGCACGGTCTCTCTCTCTCTCTCTCTCTCTCTCTCTCTCTCTTTGTCTCTCTCTCTCTGTCTCTCTGTCTCTCTCTCTGTCTCTCTGTCTCTCTCTGTCTCTCTCTGTCTCTCTGTCTCTCTCTCTCTCTCTCTCTCTCTCTCTCTGTCTCTCTCTGTCTGTCTCTCTCTGTCTCTCTCCCCCCCCTCTCTCTGTGCTTTGTCTCCCCCCCCCTCTCTCTCTCTGTGTCTCTGTCTCTATCTCTCTCTCTCTCTTTGTCTCTCTCCCCCACTCTCTCTCTCTCTCTCTCTCTTTCTCTCTCTGTGCTGTATAGAGTTACGTGAGGAGAGGAGTGTGTGATTGATTAGCTTTAGGGGTCAAGTTTGACAAAATCAAATTAGGTTAGGGTTAGGCAGACAGACAGACAGACAGACAGACAGACAGACAGGGATACAAGGCCTGATCTTGCAGCTCCACACAGTGGTCATATATGATACAACACCCTGGCACACTGAGGGGAGAGAGAGCGCGGAGGGAGATTTTTTTCAACAATGGACATGACTTCATTGTGGCGCAGCTGTTGCTCCCAGTTACAGGTAAAATTACACACAGCCTCAGTTGACCCCAGAAACCAAAATGTGCCAGTCAGTGCATTGTGTTAAGAGGGGCATGCAGTCCTGGGGTCTTACTCAGCACGAATACAACCAGCACTGTGTCGACACCTTAGGGTTGTGTCTTTCTGACAGTGAATCCCTCGCATGGACCTAGATCCCACTGCTTTCACTCAGTGTTTTTTTCTGGGTCAGAGTGAACCACCAACCAAAATAACTGTGTGAGAGGGGGTTGTCACCTACCAGACCATGTGGCAGGGGGCTGTCACCTACCAGACCATGTGGCAGGGGGTTGTCACCTACCAGACCATGTGGCAGGGGGCTGTCACCTACCAGACCATGTGGCAGGGGGTTGTCACCTACCAGACCATGTGGCAGAGGGCTGTCACCTACCAGACCATGTGGCAGGGGGCTGTCACCTACCAGACCATGTGGCAG
>NC_088242.1:19143336-19163336 GCF_036934945.1 Oncorhynchus masou masou | reverse complement strand
CAGCAGCTACAGTACACTACATACACACTCACACTGGGACACTGGGAGAGAGCTCAATGTGTGTGTGTGTGTGTGTGTGTGTGTGTGTGTGTGTGTGTGTGTGTGTGTGTGTGTGTGTGTGTGTGTGTGTGTGTGTGTGTGTGTGTGTGTGTGTGCGTGTGAGACAAGCCTGTTAATCACCTCTCCAGCGTCTGCATAGCGTTGAAGTTGTTGAGTTGTTATCTGTGTATTCACCTCTGCGGAAGTACCACCATCTAGAGGTAGTCATGTGTAATTATAAACTGGGTGCATCGATCCCTGAATGCTGATTGGCTGACAGCTGTGATATATCATGGGTATGACAAAACTGTTATTTTATTGCTCTAATTGCATTGGAAACAAATTTATAATAGCAATAAAGCCCTCGGGGGGTTGTGATATATGGCCAATATACACTATAAAGTGCATTCGGAAAGTATTCAGACCCCTTGACTTTTTCCACATTTTGTTAGGTTACAGCCTTATTCTAAAATTGATTAAATCGTTTTTCCCTCACCAGTCTGCACATAATACCCCATAATGACAAAGCAAAAACAGGATTTTTAAAATGTTTGCTAATTTATAAAATATAGAAAACTGAAATATCACATTTACATAAGTAATCAGATCCATAGCCTTGAGTCGTCTTTGGTATGACCTTACAAGCTTGCCACACCTGTATTTGGGGAGTTTCTCCCATTCTTCTCTGCAGATCCTCTCAAGTTCTGTCAGGTTGGATGCGGAGCATCGCTGCACAGCTATTTTTAGGTCTCTCCAGAGATGTTTGATCAGGTTCAAGTCCGGGCTCTGGCAGGGCCACTCAAGGACATTCAGAGACTTGTCCTGAAGCCAATCCTGTCTTGTCTTGGCTGTGTGCTTCGGGTCGCTGTCCTGTTGGAAGGTGAACCTTCGGGATGAAAAACATCCTCACAGTATGATGCTGCCACCACCATGCTTCATCGTAAGGATGGTTCCAGGTTTCCTCCAGACGTGATGCTTGACATTCAGGTCAAAGAGTTGGATCTTGGTTTCATCAGACCAGAGAATCTTGTTTCTCATGGTCTGAGAGTCTTTAGGTGCCTTTTGGCAAACTCCAAGCGGGATGTCATGTGCCTTTTATTAAGGAGTGCTTCTGTCTGGCCACTCTACCATAAAGGCCTGATTCATGGAGTGCGGCAGAGATGATTGTCCTTCTGGAAGCTTCTCCCATCTCCACAGAGGAACTCTAGTGCTCTGTCAGAGTGAACATCAGGTTCTTGTTCACCTCCCTGACCAAGGCCCTTACTCCCGTTTGCTCAGTTTGGTCGTGCGGCTAGCTGTAGGAAGAGTCTTGGTGGTTCCACACTTCTTCCATTTAAGAATGATGGAGGCCACTGTGTTCTTGGGGACCTTCAATGCTGCAGAAATGTTTTGGTACACTTCCCCATATCTATGCTTCGACACAATCCTGTCTCGGAGCTCTACGGACAATTCCTTTTTCCTTTCATGGCTTGGTTTTTGTTCTGACATGCACTGTCAACTGTGGGACCTTATATAGACAGGGGTGTGCTTTTCCAAATCATGTCCAATCAATTGAATTTACCACAGGTGGACTCCAATCAAGTTGTAGAAACATCTCAAAGAGGATCAATGGAAACAGGATGCATCTGAGTCTCATAGCGAAGAGTCTGAATACTTACTTATGTAAATAAGGTATTTCTGTTATATTTAATACATTTACAAAAATGTCTAAAAAACGTTTTTTACTTCGTCATTATGCGGTATAGTGTGTAGGTTGCGGTATAGTGTGTAGATAAAATGTTTTTTTTTAAATACATTTTAGAATAAGGCTGTAACGTAACAAAATGTGGAAAAAGTCAAAGGGTCTGAATACTTTCCAAAGGCACTATATGTACAAACGTATGAGTGGATTCGGCTATCTCAGCCACACTATTGATGACAGGTGTATAAAATCGAGCACACAGCCATGCAAACTCCATAGACAAACATTGGCAGTAGAATAGCCTTACTGAAGAGCTCAGTGACTTTCAACGTGGCACCTTCATCGGGCCACCTTACCAACAAGTCAGTTCGTAAAATGTCTGCCCTGCTCGAGCTGCCCCGGTCAACTGTAAGTGCTGTTATTGTGAAGTGGAAACGTCCATGAGCAACAACTGCTTAGCCACAAAGTATTAGGCCACACAAGCTCACAGAAAGGGACCACTGACTGCTGAAGCACGTAGCATGTGAAAATAGTTGCAAAACTGCCTCTGGAAGCAACGTCACCACAATAACTTTTTGTCGGGAGCTTCATAAATTGGGTTTCCATGGCCGAGCAGCCGAACACAAGCCTAAGATAACCATGCACAATGCCAAGCGTCGGCTGGAGTGGTGTGAAGCTCACTGGAGTGATGAATCACGCTTCACCATCTGGCAGTCTGATGGATGAATTAGTTTAACGGATGCCAGGAGAACGCTACCTGCACCAATGCATAGTGCCAACTGTAAAGTTTGGTGGAGGAGGAATAATGGTCTGGGGCTGTTTTTCATGGTTCTGGCCCCTTAGAACCATTGAAGGGAAATCTTAACTCTACAGCATACGATGACATTGTAGACAATTTTGTGCTTCCAACTTTGTGGCAACAGTTTGGGGAATGCCCTTTCCTGTTTCAGCATGACAATACCCCTGTGTACAAAGCGAGGTTCATACAAAAAATGTATTTTCGAGATCGATGTGTAAGAACTTGACTGGCCTGCACAGAGCCCTGACCTCAACCCCATCGAACAGCTTTGGGATGAATTACATTTACATTTAAGTCATTTAGCAGACGCTCTTACCCAGAGCGACTTACAAATTGGATTGAATCGCTGACTGCGAGCCAGGCCTAGTCGCCCAACATCAGGGCCCAAACTGCTCTTGTGGCTGAACGGAAGCAAGTCCCCTCAACAATGTTCCAACATCTAGTAGAAAGCCTTCAAAGAAGAGGAGAGGCTGTTATAGCAGCAAAGGGGGAACAACTCCATATTCAAGCCCATGATTTTGGGAATGAGATGGTCGACAAGCAGGTATCCACCCACTTTTGGTCATGTAGTGTACCACGGCTAAGGGCTGTGTCCAGGCACATTCTTAGGTGTCGTGCCTAAGAACGTGGTATATTGGCCATATACCACACCCCTTCGGGCCTTGTTGCTTAAGCACTGGACATTCCCTCCCAGCTAGGGTGTTTGGAGTAGCACTAGACTGTTCCATTCCCTCCCAGTTAGGGTGTTTGGAGTAGCACTAGACTGTTCCATTCCCACCCAGCTAGGGTGTTTGGAGTAGCACTAGACTGTTCCATTCCCTCCCAGCTGTATGGGGGTTGGAGTAGCAATAGACTATTCCATTCCCTCCCAGCTAGGGTGTTTGGAGTAGCACTAGACTGTTCCATTCCCTCCCAGATAGGGTGTTTGGAGTAGCACTAGACTGTTCCATTCCCTCCCAGATAGGGTGTTTGGAGTAGCACTTGACTGTTCCATTCCCTCCCAGATAGGGTGTTTGGAGTAGCACTAGACTGTTCCATTCCCTCCCAGATAGGGTGTTTGGAGTAGCACTAGACTGTTCCATTCCCTCCCAGATAGGGTGTTTGGAGTAGCACTAGACTGTTCCATTCCCTCCCAGATAGGGTGTTTGGAGTAGCAATAGACTGTTCCATTCCCTCCCAGCTGTATGGGGGTTGGAGTAGCAATAGACTGTTCCATTCCCTCCAAGTTGTATGGGGGTTGGAGTAGCAATAGACTGTTCCATTCCCTCCCAGCTGTATGGGGGTTGGAGTAGCAATAGACTGTTCCATTCCCTCCCAGATAGGGTGTTTGGAGTAGCACTAGACTGTTCCATTCCCTCCAAGCTGTATGGGGGTTGGAGTAGCAATAGACTGTTCCATTCCCTCCCAGCTGTATGGGGGTTGGAGTAGCAATAGACTGTTCCATTCCCTCCCAGATAGGGTGTTTGGAGTAGCAATAGACTGTTCCATTCCCTCCAAGCTGTATGGGGGTTGGAGTAGCAATAGACTGTTCCATTCCCTCCCAGCTGTATGGGGGTTGGAGTAGCAATAGACTGTTCCATTCCCTCCCAGCTAGGGTGTTTGGAGTAGCACTAGACTGTTCCATTCCCTCCCAGCTAGGGTGTTTGGAGTAGCACTAGACTGTTCCATTCCCTCCCAGCTAGGGTGTTTGGAGTAGCACTAGACTGTTTCATTCCCTCCCAGCTAGGGTGTTTGGAGTAGCAATAGACTGTTCCATTCCCTCCCAGCTAGGGTGTTTGGAGTAGCACTAGACTGTTCCATACCCTCCCAGCTAGGGTGTTTGGAGTAGCACTAGACTGTTCCATTCCCTCCCAGCTAGGGTGTTTGGAGTAGCACTAGACTGTTCCATTCCCTCCCAGCTAGGGTGTTTGGAGTAGCACTAGACTGTTCCATTCCCTCCCAGCTAGGGTGTTTGGAGTAGCACTAGACTGTTCCATTCCCTCCCAGCTAGGGTGTTTGGAGTAGCACTAGACTGTTCCATTCCCTCCCAGATAGGGTGTTTGGAGTAGCACTAGACTGTTCCATTCCCTCCCAGATAGGGTGTTTGGAGTAGCACTAGACTGTTCCATTCCCTCCCAGCTAGGGTGTTTGGAGTAGCAATAGACTGTTCCATTCCCTCCCAGCTGTATGGGGGTTGGAGTAGCAATAGACTGTTCCATTCCCTCCCAGCTAGGGTGTTTGGAGTAGCAATAGACTGTTCCATTCCCTCCCAGCTGTATGGGGGTTGGAGTAGCAATAGACTGCTCCATTCCCTCCCAGCTGTATGGGGGTTGGAGTAGCACTAGACTGTTCCATTCCCTCCCAGCTAGGGTGTTTGGAGTAGCAATAGACTGTTCCATTCCCTCCCAGCTGTATGGGGGTTGGAGTAGCAATAGACTGCTCCATTCCCTCCCAGCTGTATGGGGGTTGGAGTAGCAATTGACTGTTCCATTCCCTCCCAGATAGGGTGTTTGGAGTAGCAATAGACTGTTCCATTCCCTCCCAGCTGTATGGGGGTTGGAGTAGCAATAGACTGTTCCATTCCCTCCCAGCTGTATGGGGGTTGGAGTAGCAATAGACTGCTCCATTCCCTCCCAGCTGTATGGAGGTTGGAGTAGCAAATGACTGTTCCATTCCCTCCCAGCTGTATGGGGGTTGGAGTAGCAATAGACTGTTCCATTCCCTCCCAGCTGTATGAGGGTTGGAGTAGCAATAGACTGTTCCATTCCCTCCCAGCTGTATGGGGGTTGGAGTAACAATAGACTGCTCCATTCCCTCCCAGCTGTATGGGGGTTGGAGTAGCAATAGACTGTTCCATTCCCTCCCAGCTGTATGGGGGTTGGAGTAGCAATAGACTGTTCCATTCCCTCCCAGCTGTATGGGGGTTGGAGTAGCAATAGACTGTTCCATTCCCTCCCAGCTGTATGGGGGTTGGAGTAGCAATAGACTGTTCCATTCCCTCACAGCTGTATGGGGGTTGGAATAGCAATAGACTGTTCCATTCCCTCCCAGCTGTATGGGGGTTGGAGTAGCAATAGACTGCTCCATTCCCTCCCAGCTGTATGGGGGTTGGAGTAGCAATAGACTGTTCCATTCCCTCCCAGCTGTATGGGGGTTGGAGTAGCAATAGACTGTTCCATTCCCTCACAGCTGTATGGGGGTTGGAGTAGCAATAGACTGTTCCATTCCCTCACAGCTGTATGGGGGTTGGAGTAGCAATAGACTGCTCCATTCCCTCCCAGCTGTATGGGGGTTGGAGTAGCAATAGACTGTTCCATTTCCTCCCAGCTGTATGGGGGTTGGAGTAGCAATAGACTGTTCCATTCCCTCCCAACTGTATGGGGGTTGGAGTAGCAATAGACTGCTCCATTCCCTCCCAGCTGTATGGGGGTTGGAGTAGCAATAGACTGTTCCATTCCCTCCCAGCTGTATGGGGGTTGGAGTAGCAATAGACTGCTCCATTCCCTCCCAGCTGTATGGGGGTTGGAGTAGCAATAGACTGTTCCATTCCCTCCCAGCTGTATGGGGGTTGGAGTAGCAATAGACTGTTCCATTCCCTCCCAGCTGTATGGGGGTTGGAGTAGCAATAGACTGCTCCATTCCTCCCAGCTGTATGGGGGTTGGAGTAGCAATAGACTGCTCCATTCCCTCCCAGCTGTATGGGGGTTGGAGTAGCAATAGACTGCTCCATTCCCTCCCAGCTGTATGGGGGTTGGAGTAGCAATAGACTGCTCCATTCCCTCCCAGCTGTATGGGGGTTGGAGTAGCAATAGACTGTCCCATTCCCTCCCAGCTGTATGGGGGTTGGAGTAGCAATAGACTGTTCCATTCCCTCCCAGCTGTATGGGGGTTGGAGTAGCACTAGACTGTTCCATTCCCTCCCAGCTGTATGGGGGTTGGAGTAGCAATAGACTGCTCCATTCCCTCCCAACTGTATGGGGGTTGGAGTAGCAATAGACTGCTCCATTCCCTCCCAGCTGTATGGGGGTTGGAGTAGCAATAGACTGTTCCATTCCCTCCCAACTGTATGGGGGTTGGAGTAGCAATAGACTGCTCCATTCCCTCCCAGCTGTATGGGGGTTGGAGTAGCAATAGACTGCTCCATTCCCTCCCAGCTGTATGGGGGTTGGAGTAGCACCGTGGAGAAGCATACTACTGGCAGACTCTTCACCAATGTGAAATAATTCATCAGCCTCCTTCTTGTGGCATTCTGTTGTGTACGAGTTGATACATTAAAGAGGAAGTCGTGTGTTTCCCATGTTACAATCTTACGATTCCTTGGTTTTGCTAATAATGTGTTTCTCCAGCTCCAGGCTCCAGTGAGAATGCAGAGGAGCGTGTGTTTCGGGAGCGCATGCGGCCAAGGAAGAGGCAGGGTGCCGTACGACGGAGAGTCCATCAGGTCAATGGACACAAGTTCATGGCCACATACCTACGACAGCCTACCTACTGCTCCCACTGCAGAGACTTTATATGGTGAGAGACACACACACACCTACCTACGTCAGCTTATAGAGACTTTATATGCGTGGTCAGGGACGGTCGGCGCTCTTGTCTGTCAGTGTTGCCATGGAGACAGTGGGAAAAGCCCCTAGGCTAGCCATTACAGTGTGACAGTGGAAGCTTTATCCTGGAGAGTCCAGCTGGTTCTCTGTTCCCCGATGGCACCAAGCTACATGCACCAAGCTACATGCACCAAGCTACATGCACCAAGCTACATGCACCAAGCTACATGCACCAAGCACGCATCTGTAGTACAAGCTGACAATGCCTGCTTCCCAGGGCTTATGACCTAACAAATCACTGTAGTGCACACGGAGTCCGAGTGTCTTAAAGCTGTGAGAAGAGTCTGAACTGGGAACAGTGCCTGCCTACAGGTTGATGTTACTTTAAACAGTATCTCATTGATACAACAGGAGTCTTGATGGCAGTGCACAATAGTCTTTCTCTCACGGACAAGTGCCTCCAGTTCTCTGATGAACTTTGAAACACAGTGTCGCTGTGAAAAGGTCCCTAACTGACTGCAGGACACTGTCGCAATTTCAGACGCTCCCATTTCCACCTGAGACTTACCCCACACCAGTGTGTCGTCAGTGTGTATGTTCATGTAAAAGCTCTAGTATTATTGTTGGCGAACTGTGTTTCCATCAGGAGTGTGACACAAAAGACGTGTGAAGAGCAGAATCAACAACTTCTGCATCATCAAGACAGTTGCTTTGTGAGAAGGTGTTTGCCGTGGAAGTTGTTAACCCATGTTCACAGTTAGCCATTTTTCTGTAAATGCCAGCTAAAAAGACCCGGTTTCCAGGGCCTTGGCCCCAAGTCAGAGCAGGTCCGCTGAGGCCATTGCCCAGTGAGACACTGGAGATGGTCCATGGAGGTGGAAACAAAAAAGTCTGAGCCTTTTTGGTAAAACACTGAGGTAAGTCTCAGGTGGAAATTGGCCATAAGTGTAACAGGGGGGTAATGGGGTGACGTGGCTCCCTGACAGAGGTGATAAAGAGTGTTAGCACACAGCTGTGGCTATTTCAGGCCCAGCCTCTCCATCTTCCCTCCACCCCCTCTCACACCCCGACTCAGCCATAAAATATGGCCACATTGCCACAGTGACAGCTCTGCTAAAGGTGGCAGAACACACTGCTCTGGCTCGGGAACCTGACATGTAGCACCTAGCAATGTACCTGATGAACTTATTAAATTAGACTGAGAGGCACAGTCTGTAAGAATTCCTGCTGTTCAATGGTTCAATTTCAATTAAAGTCGCACTCCAGTCTGCATTTATCACCTGATTTACTTAGCAAAAGGCACATCTCAATTGGTGGTCCAGGTATCCTCATGACATGGCACTAGTGGGGTGGGGGTGGGCCTTTCCTCTTTTGTTCTCTATAGAGCCCCACATTGGAGGTGTCATAATACCCATAAAATCTAATGGTCAAACATGGAAATGGTTCCAATCGTTTTTCCACCATTCATTTTATTTTAGAAACACTTCAAATAAGGGCTGTGTTTTGTGTAGTCTTACCCTGGCGTGAGGTTTTGATAACCATGTAAATCTCTCTCGGACAAGGTGACTTTTATCAATATATTCGGCTCTATTTACTCTCAGATTCGAAAGTGCTAATTAGCATCAAAGTAGACATCATGCAAGACTACAAATCCCTGCAATCTCCTGCACGTCGTCTCTAGCTGACACCTTTGCTAACAGGTATTGTGTCAATTTAAAGGGTGCCCAAGACAGTTTACAAAATTGTCCATTTAAAATAAATGTAGTCAATTTATTTAATACTAAATGTACCTAGCTTAAGACAGTTAATCCAGAGATACTTACCTTTGCCTCGATTCAGCAGTCTCGTCCAAATCATCTTGGCATTTGTAGTTCTTTATAATAGCCACATTAGCAACTAATTACCATTTCATTTTGGGGGTGTAAATACAGGTGAATATATTGATTGAAGTAGTACATGGTTAAAGTTGTACATGGCTATCAAATGCCTCCACGAAATACAGCCCTTATTTTAAGTGTTTCTAAAATCTCTTATGGGAAAAATGAATGGTGGACAAACGATTGGAACCAGTTCCTTGTTTGACCGCTAGGTCTAATGGGTATTATGACTCATACTGTGGTACTCTATTGTTTCTCCATTGTTCCCCCAAGCAAGGGGGGAGGTCGATGACATCAGATGATGACATCAGACCAACTCCCTGAATGGCTGTCTACATGAAGTTTGCACTTCTGTCTAAAAAACTAAATTCTGCTCAAAACATGTTTTTTTACCTTCAAGTGTTGTCCACATTACTGTATTTATACGTGGGATATTGTTTTTCAACAGGAAAAAAGGGAAAAATAGCTTTAATTACGGTTTACTTGAAGCACAGTCAGGCTGTTGAAATTACAGATTGAGCCTTCAATCAGAAATATGAAAAAAATGTATGTGAATGTGACAAAGCTGTGAGGGTCTTCAAATATAGCAAGGAGCTTGAAACTTTTTAAATTGGGTCAGGAAATATTTATTTTGGATCCAAACATATGCACTTCATTCTAAGCAACACCTTACAATTCCACTGATCTAATATAATAATGTTCCATTTAGAATCTGACTATGTTGCATTGAGTGAACTGTCAGTGAGACTATGTATCTATCTCAACAGGGGTGTGATCGGGAAACAGGGCTACCAGTGTCAAGGTGATATAGCTACTTTCTCTCTCCTTACTGGCAGTTTCTCTGTGTGACATCTATCTGCACACCAATATGTATTCCTATCACTCTATACGTAATAGGGCCTTTGGGGATAAGTCAACTAAGGTGTTGAAATGGAAGTGAATGACTGAGTTGTCTGGTGTCTCCTAGTGTGCACGTGTGTAGTCCACAAGCGCTGCCACGAGCTCATCATCACAAAGTGTGCTGGGATGAAGAAAGACAAAGAGGACACTACACCAGAGGAGGTATGCATCTCTCCACATTTTAGTTATTATTAGGTGAATCAATCTATGGGCGTGACTGTGTTATTATTAGTGTTCTTTGTCTCCCCCTGCAGGTTGGATCCCAGCGGTTCAGTGTTAATATGCCTCATAAGTTTGGTATTCACAACTTCAAAGTCCTAACCTTCTGTGACCACTGTGGATCACTATTGTGGGGACTGCTCAGACAAGGGCTGCAATGTAAAGGTATGCCAGCACACAAGCACACACACAGGCATATGCACACACACACACACACGCACACACACACACACACACACACACACACACACACACACACACACACACACACACACACACACACACACAGGCATACGCTCACACACACACACACACACACACACACACACACACACACACACACACACACACACACACACACACACACACACACACACACACACACACACAGGCATACACACACACACAGGCATAACACACACACACACACACACACACACACACACACACACACACACACACACACACACACACACACACACACACACACACAAACACAAGCAGGCATACGCACACACACACACACACACACACACACACACACACACACACACACACACACACACACACACACACACACACACACACACACACACACACACACACACACACACACACACACACACACACACACACACACACACACACACACACACACACATACACACACACTGACATATATAAACAAATGCACTACAACTCACTACTAATCACAGACAGAAACTATAGCGGTGTGCAATAACATTATGTGCAACGCTCAGGGACCTTGGACATTAAGGGGATGTGTAAGATTGAGTATAGGATATGCATGTGTATATGTATGCATATTTATATATACGGTGCATTCAGAAAGTATTCAGACCCCTTGACTTTTCCCACATTGTGTTATGTTACAGCCTTACTCTATAATGAATTCATTTTTTACCTCATCAGTCTACACACAATAACACATAATGACAAAGGTAAAACAGGTTTTACATTTTTTGCAAATGTATAAAAAATAAATAAATGGAAATATCACATGGACATAAGTATTCAGACCCAATACTCTGTACTTTGTTGAAGCACCTTTGGCAGTGATTACAGCCTCGAGTCTTCTTGGGTATAACGCCACGAAATTGGCACACCTGTATTTGGAGAGTTTCTCCCATTTTCCTCTGCAGATCCTCTCAAGCTCTGTCAGGATGGATGGTAAGCATCGCTGCATAGCTATTTTCAGGTCTCCAGAGATCGGGTTTGAGATCAAGTTCGTTCGGGTTCAAGTCCGGGCTCTGGCTGAGCTACTCAAGGACATTCAGAGACTTGTCCCGAAGCCTCTCCTGCGTTGTCTTGGCTGTGTGCTTTGGGTCATTATCCTGTTGGAAGGTGAACGTTCGCCCAAGTCTGAGGTCCTGAGTGCTCTGGAGCAGGTTTTCATCAAGGATCTCTCTGTACTTTGCTCCGTTCATCTTTCACTCGATCCTGACTAGTTTCCCAGTCCCTGCCGCAGAAAAATATCCCCACAGCATGATGCTGCCACCACCATGCTTCACCATAGGGTTGGTGCTAGGTTTCCTCCAGATGTGAGGCCAAGGACTTCAATCTTGGTTTCATCAGCCCTGAGAATCTTGTTTCTTAGGAGAATCTTGTTTCTTAGTCTTTTAGGTGCCTAATGACAAACTCCAAGCGGGCTGTCATGTAGAGATGGAGTGCTGCAGAGATGGTTGCCCTTCTGGAAGGTTCTTCCATCTCCACAGAGGAATTCTAGAGCTTATTCAGAGTGACCATCGGGTTCTTGGTCACCTCCCTGACCAAGGCCCTTCTCCCCCGATTGCTCAGTTTGGCAGAGCGGAGTCTTGGTGGTTCCAAACTTCTTCCATTTAAGAATGATGGAGGCCACTGTGTTCTTGGGGACCTTCAATGCTGTAGAAATGTTTTGGTACACTTCCTCAGGTCTGTGCCTCAACACAATCCTGTCTCTGAGCTCTATGGACAATTCCTTCAACCTCATGGCTTGGTGTTTGCTCGGACATGCACTGTCAACTGTGGGACCTTATATAGACAGATATGTGCATTTCCAAATCATGTCCAATCAACTGAATTTACCACAAGTGGACTCCAATTAAGTTAATTAAAGAAAATATCTCATGCTCATTTCTATTTTAGAATAAGGCTGTAAAATAACAAAATGTGGAAAAAGTCAAGGGGTCTGAGTATATTCCGAATGTACTTTAAAAATATATGGGGGATTGGAAATGAAGCAGACAATTACATTGATGGAAGCTACAATCTATCTGCAATATGAAAGCTGATCTACCCCCCACCAACAACAATAAAAAATTATAATAAAAAAAGATTGAATATAGGAGGGACAGCTATGTCATGTGGAAGGAAGGGGTAAGAGTCCTTAAACTGTCATTCTTGTTTAGTTTTTTCATGAATATGTATGTTTGATGTTATGTCTGGTCTTTGCCATGTCTTTCACATTCCACAGTGCATTTTCTTGTACGTAAAGTAAATATCTGTGAAGATCAGACAACAAAGAATTCTAATCTAACATAGTCAATTCTCACAACATGTGTTACTTGTCAAGAAGATTGTGATGCACTCCAATAGCATGGATTCTCTCTGTCTGTAAGGTGAATGTACATGTGGTGTAACTATGGTCTGTCTCTGTCTGTAAGGTGAATGTACATGTGGTGTAACTATGGTCTGTCTCAGCCTGTAAGGTGAATGTACATGTGGTGTAACTATGGTCTCTCTCTCTGTCTGTAAGGTGAATGTACATGTGGTGTAACTATGGTCTGTCTCAGTCTGTAAGGTGAATGTACATGTGGTGTAACTATGGTCTGTCTCAGTCTGTAAGGTGAATGTACATGTGGTGTAACTATGGTCTGTCTCAGTCTGTAAGGTGAATGTACATGTGGTGTAACTATGGTCTGTCTCAGTCTGTAAGGTGAATGTACATGTGGTGTAACTATGGTCTCTCTCAGTCTGTAAGGTGAATGTACATGTGGTGTAACTATGGTCTGTCTCTGTCTGTAAGGTGAATGTACATGTGGTGTAACTATGGTCTGTCTCTGTCTGTAAGGTGAATGTACATGTGGTGTAACTATGGTCTGTCTCAGTCTGTAAGGTGAATATACATGTGGTGTAACCATGGTCTCTCTCTCAGTCTGCAAGGTGAATGTACATGTGGTGTAACCATGGTCTCTCTCTCTGTCTGTAAGGTGAATGTACATGTGGTGTAACTATGGTCTCTCTCTCTGTCTGTAAGGTGAACGTACATGTGGTGTAACTATGGTCTGTCTCAGTCTGTAAGGTGAATGTACATGTGGTGTAACTATGGTCTGTCTCTGTCTGTAAGGTGAATGTACATGTGGTGTAACCATGGTCTCTCTCTCAGTCTGCAAGGTGAATGTACACAGACGCTGTGAAAGTAACGTGGCCCCTAACTGTGGGGTGGATGCGAGGGGCATCGCCAAGGTTCTGTCTGACCTGGGGGTCACACCAGACAAGATCTCCAGCAGTGCCCAGAGGAGGAAAAAGGTCAGAGAAACCGCCATGAGCAAGGGACACTTCC
The DNA here is from genome assembly GCF_036934945.1 of Oncorhynchus masou masou. Lineage (NCBI taxonomy): Eukaryota > Metazoa > Chordata > Actinopteri > Salmoniformes > Salmonidae > Oncorhynchus > Oncorhynchus masou. Next base: position 19,149,736 of record NC_088242.1, on the reverse strand, counting down.
AGGGTCAGGGGGCACTGCCAGGTTTAGGGGGCACTGTCAGGGGCAGGGGAGAGGGGTAATGGGCATGGGGCAGGGGCGAGAGAAAGGGGTATGGGCAAGGAGCAGGGGTTTGGGGCAGGGGCAAAGGGTAGGGGTATGGGTATGGGCAAGGAGCAGGGGTATGGGTAGGGGTATGGGCGAGGAGCAGGGGTATGGGTAGGGGGTATGGGCAAGGAGCAGGGGTATGGGCGAGGAGCAGGGGTACGGGTAGGGGCAGGGGGTGATCAGGGCAATAATTGATGAGAATTCAGATTCAGAAAATGTTTATGTCCTCAATGAGGCAATTCATCTTGCAGCAGTCACAATACATCAGAGGTGGGACCATGTCAATATTATTTGAGTCACAGGCAAGTCTCAAGTCATAAGGTCCAAGTCTCAAGTCGAGTACCAAGTCGAACAGGTCGAGTCTCGAGTCAAGTCCAGGTCGTTGAGTCCCAAGTCAAACGGGTTGAGTCTTGAGAAAAAAATGTGAAAAAAAATTACAACTAGAAAGTTCTATCTGCATAAATCCATTTGACATTGGTGCTATAAGGGTCTATCTGCAATCCAATCACAACCTTGAACAAATATAGATGGATCAATCAGAACACATCTTTGCCATCTCCCTCTAAGTATGGCATGCAAAGCAACAACAAAAAAAGTAAATGATGTCACATCGCTGTTCAGCGATGACAGTAATTTATCTAAAGATCATAATGCATTTCTTAATGTATTTGATGATGTATTCTGACTCTTATCTTGGTAAAATAGTGTTATTATATCATTTCTGTATTCAAATAGCTACAGTCTTCTTAAGATCTGAACATGTCTAATTCAGAAAGTGATAAGAGTCTTATGGCTGAACTGTATCTGCTATTGCACCCCCTTAAAAAACGTTTTTACAAATGTCTCAGGATTTTGATACTCTGTACTTTAGGTACCTTTAAGATGAGGACCTTAATGGGTTTTGAAAAAATAATACACTACAAAACAGTTCTGAGATCTGGGGGTTACAGGATCATATGACCTACCCTACCAGTATGCAGCGGGGGTTACAGGATCATATGACCTACCCTACCAGTATGCAGCGGGGGTTACAGGATCATATGACCTACCCTACCAGTATGCAGCGGGGGTTACAGGATCATATGACCTACCCTACCAGTATGCAGCGAGGGTTACAGGATCATATGACCTACCCTACCAGTATGCAGCGGGGGTTACAGGATCATATGACCTACCCTACCAGTATGCAGCGAGGGTTACAGGATCATACGGCCTACCCTACCAGTATGCAGCGAGGGTTACAGGATCATACGGCCTACCCTACCAGTATGCAGCGAGGGTTACAGGATCATACGGCCTACCCTACCAGTATGCAGCGAGGGTTACAGGATCATATGACCTACCCTACCAGTATGCAGCGAGGGTTACAGGATCATACGGCCTACCCTACCAGTATGCAGCGAGGGTTACAGGATCATATGGCCTACCCTACCAGTATGCAGCGGGGGTTACAGGATCATATGACCTACCCTACCAGTATGCAGTGAGGGTTACAGGATCATACGGCCTGCCCTACCAGTATGCAGCGAGGGTTACAGGATCATACGGCCTACCCTACCGGTATGCAGCGGGGGTTACAGGATCATACGGCCTACCCTACCGGTATGCAGCGGGGGTTACAGGATCATACGGCCTACCCTACCGGTATGCAGCGGGGGTTACAGGATCATATGGCCTACCCTACCGGTATGCAGCGGGGGTTACAGGATCATATGGCCTACCCTACCGGTATGCAGCGGGGGTTACAGGATCATATGGCCTACCCTACCGGTATGCAGCGGGGGTTACAGGACCATACGGCCTACCCTACCAGTATGCAGCGGGGGTTACAGGATCATATGGCCTACCCTACCGGTATGCAGCGGGGGTTACAGGATCATATGGCCTACCCTACCGGTATGCAGCGGGGGTTACAGGATCATATGGCCTACCCTACCGGTATGCAGCGGGGGTTACAGGACCATACGGCCTACCCTACCAGTATGCAGCGGGGGTTACAGGACCATACGGCTGGGATGTTGCAGTATCAGATGGAAAGCACGATTTGTCTGTAGCCTTTATTTCTTCCTCACAAATATCCTAGTTAATTTGCCAGAATGTTACATCTTCATCCCATGAGTATTGCAGGTAGTACAATGTTACAGCTATCTTTAGACATATGCAGTACCACCACTGAGTTATATAATTATAACACACTAACTAGGCCTATCTGAAATATGAAAATGGTCAAAGAAATCACCAGTTAGCCTATTGTGGAAAAGATGCATCCATAGCGGGTTGCAAAGCGTTACTTTATATGGAAAATATTAACGTCGGTAAACTAATCTGTTTTTGCCAGGTAAAACCGGGGAAAATTAAACAAGTGTTTTCTGGTCACTAATCTGGATGTGTGCGCCCTCCTTTGCGCCCCAATGCTAATGACTGGTCATTGGTCAACTGTCAAGGCATTTTTGGATTCTGTAACACAGATTTCAAGAATTTGGCGCAATGCCCTAGGCCTGTGTTAGTAACCAGATCAAATAAACAAAGGTATAAATATAAAGTATAAATGGGAGGCTATATCTAGTCTATTCAAATATGAATGACATTTGAATGTATTTTTTCCCATTCAGTTTCACACTCGCAGCCCCCCAAAACCTTCTCACAGCACTACTGTAGGTCACCCGACCTGTGTTGATTGACAGTTTGCTGATTCAATCAGAGGGTCGAGTGTGAGTTTCACTAGCCAATCTGAGTTTTTTTTGCAAGTGAGATACTGTCTTTGGCTACGTTGAGAGTAGCCTAATCCACATAGACTCTGTGCCACAAAATCAGTGACAAAACATTACAAAATCTGGCCAGAAAGTTTCAAGTCATATGTCTCAAGTCTAAATCGAGTCCCGAGTCGTGAGGCTCCAAGTCGAAGTTGTCTCAAGTTGTGGTAGAGAGATGTGTTAGATGTGTTAGATGTGGTAGAGAGATGTGGTAGAGAGAGGTGGTAGATGTGGTATAGAGATGTGGTAGAGAGATGTGGTATAGAGATGTGGTAGAGAGATGTGGTATAGAGATGTGGTAGAGAGATGTGGTATAGAGATGTGGTAGAGAGATGTGTCAGATGTGGTACAGATGTAGTAGAGAGATGTGGTAGAGAGATGTGGTATAGAGATGTGGTAGAGGGAGGTGGTAGATGTAGTAGAGAGAGGTGGTAGAGATATGTGGTATAGAGATGTGGTAGAGGGAGGTGGTAGATGTAGTAGAGAGAGGTGGTAGAGAGATGTGGTATAGAGATGTGGTATAGAGATGTGGTAGAGGGAGGTGGTAGAGAGATGTGGTATAGAGATGTGGTAGAGGGAGGTGGTAGATGTGTTATAGAGATGTGGTAGAGAGATGTGGTATAGAGATGTGGTAGAGGGAGGTGGTAGATGTGGTATAGAGATGTGGTAGAGAGATGTGGTAGAGAGATGTGGTAGAGGGAGGTGGTAGATGTGGTATAGAGATGTGGTAGAGAGATGTGGTAGAGGGAGGTGGTAGATGTGGTATAGATATGTGGTAGAGAGATGTGGTAGATGTGGTAGAGAGAGTTGGTAGATGTGGTAGAGAGAGGTGGTAGATGTGGTATAGAGATGTGGTAGAGAGATGTGGTATAGAGATGTGGTAGAGAGAGGTGGTAGATGTGGTATAGAGATGTGGTAGAGAGAGGTGGTAGATGTGGTAGATAGAGGTGGTAGATGTGGTACAGAGATGTGGTAGAGATAGGTGGTGGATGTGGCAGGTAGAGGTGGTAGGTGTGGTACATAGATGTGGTAGAGAGAGGTGGTAGATGTGGTAGATAGAGGTGGTAGATGTGGTACAAAGATGTGGTAGAGAGAGGTGGTAGAGAGAGGTGGTAGATGTGGTAGGTAGAGGTGGTAGATGTGGTACAGAGATGTGGTAGAGAGAGGTGGTAGATGTGGTACAGAGATGTGGTAGAGAGAGGTGGTAGATGTGGTACAGAGATGTGGTAGAGAGAGGTGGTAGAGAGAGGTGGTAGATGTGGTAGGTAGAGGTGGTAGATGTGGTACAGAGATGTGGTAGAGAGAGGTGGTAGATGTGGTACAGAGATGTGGTAGAGAGAGGTGGTAGAGAGAGGTGGTAGATGTGGTAGGTAGAGGTGGTAGATGTGGTACAGAGATGTGGTAGAGAGAGGTGGTAGATGTGGTACAGATATGTGGTAGAGAGAGGTGGTAGATGTGGTACGGATGTGGTAGAGAGATGTGGTAGATGTGGTACAGAAATGGTAGATAGATGTGGTAGATAGAGGTGGTAGATGTGGTACAGAGATGTGGTAGAGAGAGGTGGTAGATGTGGTATAGAGATGTGGCAGAGAGAGGTGGTAGAGAGAGATGGTAGATGTGGTATAGAGATGTGGCAGAGAGAGGTGGTAGAGAGAGATGGCAGATGTGGTATAGAGATGTGGCAGAGAGAGGTGGTAGATGTGGTAGAGAGAGGTGGTAGAGAGAGGTGGTAGATGTGGTATAGAGATGTGGTAGATGTGGTAGAGAGAGGTGGTAGATGTGGTATAGAAATGTGGTAGATGTGGTAGAGAGAGATGGTAGATGTGGTATAGAGATGTGGTAGATGTGGTAGAGAGAGGTGGTAGATGTGGTATAGAGATGTGGTAGATGTGGTATAGAGATGTGGTAGAGAGATGTGGTATAGAGATGTGGTAGAGAGATGTGGTATAGAGATGTGGTAGAGAGATGTGGTATAGAGATGTGGTAGAGAGATGTGTCAGATGTGGTACAGATGTAGTAGAGAGATGTGGTAGAGAGATGTGGTATAGAGATGTGGTAGAGGGAGGTGGTAGATGTAGTAGAGAGAGGTGGTAGAGATATGTGGTATAGAGATGTGGTAGAGGGAGGTGGTAGATGTAGTAGAGAGAGGTGGTAGAGAGATGTGGTATAGAGATGTGGTATAGAGATGTGGTAGAGGGAGGTGGTAGAGAGATGTGGTATAGAGATGTGGTAGAGGGAGGTGGTAGATGTGTTATAGAGATGTGGTAGAGAGATGTGGTAGAGAGATGTGTCAGATGTAGTAGAGAGATGTGGTAGAGAGATGTGGTATAGAGATGTGGTAGAGGGAGGTGGTAGATGTAGTAGAGAGAGGTGGTAGAGATATGTGGTATAGAGATGTGGTAGAGGGAGGTGGTAGATGTAGTAGAGAGAGGTGGTAGAGAGATGTGGTATAGAGATGTGGTATAGAGATGTGGTAGAGGGAGGTGGTAGAGAGATGTGGTATAGAGATGTGGTAGAGGGAGGTGGTAGATGTGTTATAGAGATGTGGTAGAGAGATGTGGTATAGAGATGTGGTAGAGGGAGGTGGTAGATGTGGTATAGAGATGTGGTAGAGAGATGTGGTAGAGAGATGTGGTAGAGGGAGGTGGTAGATGTGGTATAGAGATGTGGTAGAGGGAGGTGGTAGATGTGGTATAGATATGTGGTAGAGAGATGTGGTAGATGTGGTAGAGAGAGTTGGTAGATGTGGTAGAGAGAGGTGGTAGATGTGGTATAGAGATGTGGTAGAGAGAGGTGGTAGATGTGGTATAGAGATGTGGTAGAGAGATGTGGTATAGAGATGTGGTAGAGAGAGGTGGTAGATGTGGTATAGAGATGTGGTAGAGAGAGGTGGTAGATGTGGTAGATAGAGGTGGTAGATGTGGTACAGAGATGTGGTAGAGATAGGTGGTGGATGTGGCAGGTAGAGGTGGTAGATGTGGTACATAGATGTGGTAGAGCGAGGTGGTAGATGTGGTAGATAGAGGTGGTAGATGTGGTACAAAGATGTGGTAGAGAGATGTGGTAGAGAGAGGTGGTAGAGAGAGGTGGTAGATGTGGTAGGTAGAGGTGGTAGATGTGGTACAGAGATGTGGTAGAGAGATGTGGTAGAGAGAGGTGGTAGAGAGAGGTGGTAGATGTGGTAGGTAGAGGTGGTAGATGTGGTACAGAGATGTGGTAGAGAGAGGTGGTAGATAGAGGTGGTAGATATGGTAGATATAGGTGGTAGATGTGGTACAAAGATGTGGTAGAGAGAGGTGGTAGAGAGAGGTGGTAGATGTGGTAGGTAGAGGTGGTAGATGTGGTACAGAGATGTGGTAGAGAGAGGTGGTAGATAGAGGTGGTAGATATGGTAGATAGAGGTGGTAGATGTGGTACAGAGATGTGGTAGATGTGGTAGGTAGAGGTGGTAGATGTGGTAGATAGAGGTGGTAGATGTGGTACAGAGATGTGGTAGAGAGAGGTGGTAGATGTGGTACAGATATGTGGTAGAGAGAGGTGGTAGATGTGGTACGGATGTGGTA
>NC_088242.1:19065836-19138336 GCF_036934945.1 Oncorhynchus masou masou | reverse complement strand
ACATGTACTGTAGACACAAGCGATAAATGAGGCACTTCAAACTTCAAACCCAGTATGACCACATTTCGCTTTGTTATTTGCCAGTGGGGTTAAGTGGTCCCTGAGTGGGTTTGAGGCGATCAAGGCAGGGTTTACAGAAGGAAGAGGAGGTAACCTTTTTTCAAGCATCTTGTTTATTTTCTCAGAGTGGCCTGGAATATACTGCAGGAACTATATGACGTGCTCCATTCCTCATTTATTTATTTCTACCGATTCCCCAAACACGCCGGGGAACATTGTGTTCTGGCAGAGGGAGGGGGCGGAGAGGGGAGCGAACAGAGGAGAGGAAGAGGGGAAGGTGCTCAGGCAAATGGATAAGAGAGGAGGACAAGTAGGAAGAGAGGAGGAGAGGGATGAAGGGTTTAACACATCCTAACACAATTGAGTCTCTACTCATAGTCAAATCCCTCATCCTTATTTCTTGGTTTTAGGTTTCACCTTGCCGTTGGGATTTAAATATTGGAGGCAATTGGATTAGATTATATTGTGATTAAACATGGAAAGAGGAAGGAGATATTGTTCACCTTTATGATCCTTTGTAAATAGAATTTTGGAAAAAGCTAAAAGTGAATGAGTAAATGTATATTAATGGATAAACAATAAATACCCCCCCCCACTCTCTCTCTCTCTCTCTCTCTCTCTCTCTCTCTCTCTCTCTCCTGCTCTTTCTCTCTCTCTCTCCTGCTCTTTCTCTATCTCTCTCTATCTCTCTCTCTCCCTCTGTCTCTCTCTCTATATATCTCTCTCTCCCTGTCTCTCTCTCTCCACCTCTCCCTGTTCGAATCTCTCTCTCTCTCTCTCTCTCTCTCTCTCTCTCTCTCTCTCTCTCTCTCTCTCCCTCTCTTTCTCCCTCTCCCTCTCTCTCTCTGTCTCTCTCTCTATATATATCTCTCTCCCTGTCTCTCTCTGTCTCTCTCTCTCTCTCTCTCTCTCTCTCTCGCTGTCTCTCTCTCTGTCTCTCTCTCTCTCTCTCTCTCTCTCTCTCTCTCTCTCTCTCTCTCTCTAACACACACACACACACACACACACACACACACACACACACACACACACACACACACACACACACACACACGTGGGGTTTGTGTTTGGCCCAAACAAGTGGATTGTTACAGGTTTTACATAAGAGGGTCCTGATTCTTATCAGGCTTGATGTGTATTCCATATGCTGTTTGTTTTTCTGCCCCCCTCCTTTCATCCGCACTCCCCCACAATGGCAGGTTGATGTTTATTGTTAGGAATCTTGCCCTGGAGGCAGAACTGAGTGGTTTCTGATAGAAATCAAAATCAAATCAAATGTATTTGTCACATACACATGGTTAGCAGATGTTAATGCGAGTGTAGCGAAATGCTTGTGCTTCTAGTTCCGACAATGCAGTAATAACCAACGAGTATTCTAACCTAACAATTCCAAAACTACTACCTTATACACACAAGTGTAAAGGGATAAAGAATATGTACATAAAGATATATGAATGAGTGATGGTACAGAACGGCATAGGCAGGATGCAGTAAATGGTATTGAGTACAGTATATACATATGAGAAGAGTAATGTAGGGTATGTAAACAAAGTGGCGTAGTTTAAAGTGGCTAATGATACATGTATTACATAAAGATGCAGTAGAGGATATAGAGTACAGTATATACATATACATATGAGATGAGTAATGTAGGGTATGTAAACATTATATTAAGTAGCATTGTTTAAAGTGGCGAGTGATATATTTTACATCAATTTCCATCAATTCCCATTATTAAAGTGGCTGGAGTTGAGTCAGTGTGTCGGCAGCAGCCACTCAATGTTAGTGGTTGCTGTTTAACAGTCTGATGGCCTTGAGATAGAAGCTGTTTTTCAGTCTCTCGGTCCCTGCTTTGATGCACCTGTACTGACCTCGCCTTCTGGATGATAGAGGGGTGAACAGGCAGTGGCTCGGGTGGTTGTTGTCCTTGATGATCTTTATGGCCTTCCTGTGACATCGGGTGGCGTAGGTGTCCTGGAGGGCAGGTAGTTTGCCCCCGTTGATGCGTTGTGCAGACTTCTCTACCCTCTGGAGAGCCTTACGGTTGTGGGCGGAGCAGTTGCCGTACCAGGCGGTGATACAGCCCGACAGGATGCTCTCGATTGTGCATCTGTAGAAGTTTGTGAGTGCTTTTGGTGACAAGCCGAATTTCTTCAGCCTCCTGAGGTTGAAGAGGCGCTGCTTCGCCTTCTTCACGATGTTGTCTGTGTGGGTGGACCAATTCAGTTTGTCTGTGATATGTACGCCAAGGAACTTAAAACTTACTACCCTCTCCACTACTGTCCCATCGTTGTGGATAGGGGGGTGCTCCCTCTGCTGTTTCCTGAAGTCCACAATCATCTCCTTAGTTTTGTTGACGTTGAGTGTGAGGTTATTTTTCTGACACCACACTCCGAGGGCCCTCACCTCCTCCCTGTAGGCCGTCTCGTCATTGTTGTTAATCAAGCCTACCACTGTTGTGTCGTCCGCAAACTTGATGTTTGAGTTGGAGGCGTGCATGACCACACAGTTGTGGGTGAACAGGGAGTACAGGAGAGGGCTCAGAACGCACCCTTGTGGGGCCCCAGTGTTGAAGATCAGCGGGGTGGAGATGTTGTTACCTACCCTCACCACCTGGGGGCGGCCCGTCAGGATGTCCAGTACCCAGTTGCACAGGGCGGGGTCGGGACCCAGGGTCTCGAGCTTGATGACGAGTTTGGAGGGTACTATGGTGTTAAATGCCGAGCTGTAGTCGATGAACAGCATTCTCACATAGGTATTTCTCTTGTCCAGATGGGATAGGGCAGTATGCAGTGTGGTTGAGGTAGCATCGTCTGTGGACCTATTTGGGCGGTAAGCAAATTGGAATGGGTCTAGGGTGTCAGGTAGGGTGGAGGTGATATGGTCCTTGACTAGTCTCTCAAAGCACTTCATGATGACGGAAGTGAGTGCTACGGGGCGGTAGTCGTTTAGCTCAGTTACCTTAGCTTTCTTGGGAACAGGAACAATGGTGGCCCTCTTGAAGCATGTGGGAACAGCAGACTGGGATAAGGATTGATTGAATATGTCCGTAAACACACCAAATGGGCCAGCTGCAAAGTCAAAATATACTATATCATAAAAATGTATGAAAACAAAAATGTGCTTTTTGGTCAGCTAGTGACCACTGCAAAGATGCCTCCTGAACATCAGTCATTGCAATGAATGCTAACCTGCCCCACAATGGGGACTGGAAGACCAGGAGTGCTTCGCATTGGCCCACTTGGAACTGTCACGCTTAATCACACCCACAGCTCCTGCTGCCTTATATAACATTGGTTCCACATCAATTGAGAAGAATGATGTCCTATACGTCAATAGTTTGGGATTTCCACCCGTTAAAGTCTCTCAAAGGGTCTGCGTCTCAAGTGGCACCCTATTCCCTATTTAGTGCACTGCTTTAGACGAGGTGCACTATGTAGGGAATAGGTGCACTATGTAGAGAATAGGGTGCCATTTGGGCTGGAGCCAGTGTCTGCAGGCTACTTAAGGGCAACAAGGCCCTTGGAGAGAGTTGGTGAGCAGAGCTGGTAGGGTTATTGAAACCGAAGGCCTCATTCACTACAGGTTTACAGCATGGAATGTGGCAAGGATAAGTAGAGGAAAGGTCTCAGTTAAACAGGGATTCATCCCCGAGCAATACTGTACAGTTTTTATTTCTATATATTTTTTCTACCCTTTTTCTCCCCAATTTTGGGTATCCAATTGATAGTTCAATTGGAATCTTGTCTCATCGCTGCAACTCCCGTACAGACTCGGGAGAGGCGAAGGTCGAGAGCCATGCGTCCTCCGAAACACGACCCAGCCAAGCCGCACTGCTTCTTGACACAATGCCCGCATATCCCAAAGCCAGCCACACCAATGTGTTGGAGAAAACATTGTACACCTAGCGACCGTGTCAGCGTGCAAACGTGCACAGAAGTCGCTAGAGCACGATGGGACAAGGACTTCCCTGCCGGCCAAACCGTAACCCAGACGACGCTGGGCCAATTGTGCACACAATTGTGTGTGTGTGTGTGTGTGTGTGTGTGTGTGTGTGTGTGTGTGTGTGTGTGTGTGTGTGTGTGTGTGTGTGTGTGTACCCTTTTGCTGTACCTTCACCAGTATCACTCGACCCTGGCCAAAACACACACACGCACACACGCACACACGCACACGCACACACGCACACACACACACACACACACACACACACACACACACACACACACACGCACATTCTATTACCCCCAAATCTACCATTACCTCAAACACAAGGAAAGCTAAAACGATGATGCCACAGGATTTGATTGACAGGCAGTGCGTGAATGAGTGACTGGTGTTAACCCTTTACACTTGTGGGAATTGGCCAATATGGATAGGGTTCAATTGAAATGTTTCTTACAAAATAAATGCGTAATGCATTTGCATGGTCAGTGCCGGCTCTAGCGATTTGGTTTTGCCCCCCCCCCCCCACCAAACATTTTCAGCAGACACTCCCATCCAGAGTGAACCACAGGAGCAACCATTAGACTCTGGAGTAGTGGAAACACGTTCTCTGGAGTGATGAATCACACTTCACCAACTGGCAGTGCTTCCAACTTTGTGGCAACAGTTTGGGAAAGGCAATGCCCCCTGTGCACAAAGCGAGGTCCATATTGAGATTTGTGTAGAAGAACTTGACTGGGCTGCACAGAGCCCTGACCTCAACCCCATAGAACACCTTTGGGATGAATTGGAACGCCGACTGTGAGTCAGGCCTAATCACCCAACATCAGTGCCGACCTCACTAATGCTCTAGTGGAAAGCCTTCCCAGAAGAGTGGAGGCTGTTATAGCAGTGAACGGGGGACCAACTCCATGTTAATGCCCATGATTTTTGAATGAGATGTTCGACGAGCAGGTGTCCACATACTGTTGGACATGTAGTGTATCCCTGCTGATACCCTCTTCGAATTTCTACGTGCCATATATCGTTCAGCTATGCAGTGATGTTTAACATACAATTTAACATACAATTTGAATCTATCTCATCAAAGTTTAAGATAAATACATTTACTAAGTGTATTAGAATGTTTGGTGATTGACTGACCAGGTCTCTCCAAATCTCCCAACAATGCTCTTCCAAGATATTTTGTAATCTGTATGGCACAGCTGTCAACACCCTGGTCCTCAAATGAAACTGGTATACTTTCCTATTTATGCTATTTCTTTCCTTTATATTGGGAAGACATACCAGTTCCTTACCTCCTCCCGCTGCCAACTGCCTCCTCAATTTTGGGGTAGTGCCCCCCCCCCCCTGGGGTGGAGAGACATTTTTGAAATGTTATAACATTTGATGGAATTCTACTCATTTTGCCGTGGGGCAGATAGTGTTTTTTTTCTCTCAGTTTTACAGCTAATTTCCTGCAATTATTCCCATTTTGCCATGGGGTGGTGAGAAATTGGGGTGGTGAGAAATTGTTAAAAGGGCCTGAGGCCCTAAGTGACCGCTTATGTTGTTCACGCCTGAAGCAGGCCCTGAGCATGGTACCCATTTAAAGGGAACAGTTTGGAGATTACTGCCAAAGTTGTGGACACAACAGTTGACCTGACACAAGACTGAATCCTAACACTACACTGTTGATTTTATGTGCATTTTACATTTACTGTACTTTTCGCCACATTTGTTGATAACGAAATCTGAAATACTCTGGGTACGTTCAGTAACATGATAAGCACATTCCCGGAAAATGTGGGGTAGGTGCAACATAAGACAAAACAATTACAAGGGTTTGAGTGAGAGGACTTAGGTTGTCCGCATGCTTCCCATCCGAAACAGTTGGGAACAGTTTTTGTGACGTTTTGTTCGTTCTGGTCTTCGGCAAGGTTTTTTTTGGTGTTTGTGCAAACACATTTTTTCTCTCGAGGCAAGCCAAAGTTATTATTCCTTTTCGATGGTTATTGGTCAAGAGTATGTATTCTTCAATTAAGTTGTCACGACTTCCTCCGAAGTCGGCTCCTCTCCTTGTTCGGAAGGCATTCAGCTTTCTACACATCGCCGCTCCACTTTTCATATGTCCATTTGTTTTGTCTTGTTCCATACACACCTGGTTTTCATTCCCTAATGTATCTACATGTATTTAGCCTTCTGTTTCCCCATCATGTCTTTGTGTGTAATTGTTTATTGTTATGTGGTTTGTCAGGCACATTACTTTTGTTATTTTCTTGGTTTTGGCACTTGGTATGTTTTTATTGTGCTGCCAATTTGGAACGGAATTAAAGTGCGCCTGTTTGCTGCACTCTGCTCTCCTGCACCTGACTTCACCTCTGCTAAACACGTTTAACATAAGTGTTTGTTGACATTCACCGATAGACAACTCTTCTTCATGCACCTGAGAAATACTGCACCAAACAGTTTAGTTAAATTAATGGCAGATTTCTTGAATTATCTTAGATTAATTCGGACTATTTTGAGAAAGTGTGTTCTGGCTATGGCGTCCCTAGATAGACAAACAATACTATTTCTGCTTTTTCTTGTTTATCAAAGGTCTTTTAAAGGAGTATGCGACGAGCACACTCATTCGGTTTGCTAGCCGAACCGAAGCATGCCTTTTAGCATGCCTTTTAGACCTTGAATAAACAAGAAAACGCTGAAATAGTATTGTTTGCCTTAACTGGTGTCTCCAAGTGGCCAATTTCAAAGCACCAATTTCAATGCACTTTTATGACTCAAAGAAGAGGCTTCAACAATAAGGTGTTTTTCTTTTGCTCTCCCAGCTCTGCTGTTGAGGAACTGCAGATGTAGGATCTTAATTTGAGCCATTTTGCTACAGCAGGAAAATAATCCTTCAGCAACAGGAAATGTGAATTATTATGTGGATTATAATATATTGTATATATTTTTGGTAATAATATATTATTATATATATTTTTGGTAAGGGTTGATACATTTTCTTTTATGGCAAATCAAGTTTGACATTTTAAAGTGGAAATCATAAACTTTAGAAGCCTTTTTAAACCTTGAATACACAAGTTTGCAGCAACAAAAGAGTGATCAAATTAATACCTTACATCTGTAGAACAAGCACACTTGTAGTTGTTTTGTTTGGAACACAACCCTGCATACCCGCCATCACACAATTACTGTTGTTGTTTACGCAATCCAAATAGGGACCATTATAAATCGCAATCTGAGTCAGGTCGGCATCATTAGAAAGCTTGTTCTATTGCCAACATGAGTAGCTAAGTTATCAAATACGATTTGGATCTTACAATGTTAGACTTTCACAGGGAAATTCAGAGAAAAATATCATAATTTTGGTGTGCATAGAAAGGAGTCATGCATCGGATTTTCTTCCGAACTGACAAATATAGTTCCATTCTACTCAGTTGGGGCGGCAGGTAGCCTAGTGGTTAGAATGTAACCGAATCCCTGAGCTGACAAGGTACAAATCTGTCCTTCTGCCCCTGAACAAACACACTGTTTCCCGGTAGGCCATCATTGTAAATAAGAATTTGTTCTTAACAGACTTGCCTAGTTAAGTAAAGGTTCAATAAATAAAAAAATGTCATTGTGTAACGCCAGGTCATCTTGTAACTGTACATCAAACATAGTGATCACAAACATTGACATTGTATATGACCTGAGTTTTATGATATGGAAATGTGAAGTGCACATTTGGACTCACGCATGTTTGGCTTGTATGACATCAAAGCGGTATTTATTATAATCCTCAACACCTCATCTTTCTGAATACATAGAGTCCTCTTAATGTACAGCATCTTCCTCACTCAGACAACAAAAAAGCCGTGTATAGGCCGTGTATAGGCCGTGTATAGGCCGTGTATAGGCCGTGTATAGGCCGTGTATAGGCAGTGTATAGGCCGTGTATAGGCCGTGTATAGGCCGTGTATAGGCCGTGTATAGGCCGTGCATAGGCCGTGTATAGGCCGTGTATAGGCCGTGTATAGGCCGTGTATAGGCCGTGAATAGGCCGTGTATAGGCCGTGTATAGGCCGTGTATAGGCCGTGTAGAAGGCCGTGTATAGCTGCTTATATTGCCGGACAGGGGAAGAGCTTAGCCAGGTATCCAAAAGAGCCTTTCTTCTGTGGGAAGAAAATGAGCGAGAGTAAGACTGTGTGAGAGAACGAGGGAGAGAAAGAGAGATGGAGAGAGAGAGCGAGGGGGAGAGAGAGATAGAGAGGGGCAAAGATCTAAAAGGGAGAGGAGACCGTGAACCATTCAGGGCATTATTTGAGCCCATGTAAAGACAAAGCAGCCCTGCCACCTTGTCCTTGGAGCTCTTCCCACCTTTGCACGGTACGTTCTGTTCTATCTCGATTCTCCTCATTCTCTCCTAATGGCATCAGTGAGTGAATGGGCCTCCTTTAGGCCGTTGGCTGGGCCCTGGAGTCTGACTCTGGGTTGGAGGTGACTTGGCAGCCACCAATAGGTTGGTTCTCTATTTTTACTCCATTAATTGTGGCGGTTTATTGTAGTTCTCCTCTCCCTGACAGCTGTGCACACAGCCAAATAGAAGCCGTACCATAACCAAAACACACCCGCATGCTATACGAGCTACATGCGCATACATGCACACGCTCACGTGCGCACGCGCACACGCACACACACACACACACACACACACACAATCACTGTATAGAGTGATTAATGAATGACGTCCGTGGTCAAAATGCGGCATGTTTTTACACTCATTCAGATTCATCCATAATGATTTGGCACAATATGCACAGTATGCATGTCTATGCTTTCTAATGGGCCTTTTATTTGCCTTTTGGTCCTGAAAAATGATTTGCTCACAGGGAATTGATTTCCTTTTGAGCTTCATGTACTTTCATGGAATGATGACAGATAAGCTGCAGAACATTCTTGCTGAGTGACACATTGGCAGAGGTCCTTTGTCTTCATTTGTTGTGATTGAGATTGTTCCACGGCTGGAGAGTCTTCCATTAAATGAATTGAATGTGTGTACTACCTTGGCTATTCAAATGGTCACTCGAAGTGGAACCTGTTGTTAATGATAAGGTTAGAACAGGGGTGGGCGAACTACAACCTGGGGGCTGTATGCGGCTACAGAGCCCTTTCAATTTGGCCCACGTGAGGTAGAGGTGGGGAGGGATTATTCTTCTGGGTAAGAAAAACACTCCAGGTCTAAAACTAGATGAAAAGTAGGTCAGAATTATAATGGGCCTATATATTTATATACATTATAATGGGCCTTTATATGTATATACATTATAATGGGCTTATATATTTATATACATTATAATGGGCCTATATATTTATATACATTATAATGGGCCTTTATATTTATATACATTATAATGGGCCTTTATATGTATATACATTATAATGGGCTTATATATTTATATACATTATAATGGGCCAAAATATTTATATACATTATAATGGGCCTATATATTTATATACATTATAATGGGCCTTTATATTTATATACATTATAATGGGCCTTTATATTTATATACATTATAATGGGCCTGTATATTTATATACATTATAATGGGCCTGTATATTTATATACATTATAATGGGCCTTTATATTTATATACATTATAATGGGCCAAAATATTTATATACATTATAATGGGCCAAAATATTTATATACATTATAATGGGCCAAAATATTTATATACATGGAAATGGGTCTATATATTTATATATATTATAATGGGCCTATATATTTATATACATTATAATGGGCCAAAATATTTATATACATTATAATGGGCCAAAATATTTATATACATTATAATGGGCCAAAATATTTATATACCAAAATATTTATATACATTATAATGGGCCAAAATATTTATATACATGGAAATGGGTCTATATATTTATATACATTATAATGGGCCAAAATATTTATATACATTATAATGGGCCAAAATATTTATATACATTATAATGGGCCAAAATATTTATATACATTATAATGGGCCAAAATATTTATATACATTATAATGGGCCAAAATATTTATATACATGAAAATGGGTCTATATATTTATATACATTATAATGGGCCTATATATTTATATACATTATAATGGGCCAAAATATTTATATACATGAAACTGGGCCTTTATATTTATATACATGAAAATGGGCCTATATATTTATATACATTATAATGGGCCTATATATTTATATACATTATAATGGGCCTATATATTTATATACATTATAATGGGCCTATAGAAATAATTCTCTTTTTGCTGTTTCGACAAACAAATCGGTCCCCAAAAAATCTGTGTGGCCCACTGTTGAACTTTGAAAACCTGATGTGGCCCTCGAGCCAAAAATGTTGCCCACCCATGGTTTAGAATGGTGATATAGGGACATCGTTATTACACAGTGGTTATGCTCACATCTTCCAAGTGTCCCATTATAAGGTTCTGTGACTCTTCTTGCTCATTAGGATCCTCCCCCTGACTCCGCCCTTCCTGGCTGACCCCAGCAACGGGGAACGTGGGAACGTGTGTGTATGTGTGTGTGTGTGTGTGTGTGTGTTTAGGGAGAACAGCCATGGGGGGGGGGGGGTTCCAGCCACAGCAGAGGCGGACATCTGTCTGTCTAAACAGTACATCATCTCTCCACCTCTCTCTCTTCTTGTTATCCAGCTATGCTCTCTGTCTCCTCCCTTTAATTTTCTAGTTATCGTATTGTTCACATAAATCATTCCCCCTGTCATATAGGGACTTTGACAATGTATTCTGAAGACAAATGCTCTTATGGACATAAACGTTTTTGATTATTTGAACCTTGAAGTGTGCATTTCAGTGATTTGTCTGACTAACTCAATTTTGTGTACCACAAGATTGTCGATCTTTGAGTCACATGCATGCACACAGACACACACACACCCACCCACACACACACACATACACACACACACACACACACACACACACACACACACACACACACACACACACACACACACACACACACACACACACACACATGCTATCTGTGTGTGAAGTTTGTGTTACGGATACAACTGTTGTGGGAGATACCCATGTCCAAGTGTGTATCCTGGAGGGGTCTTTGGCCCAAGCTGGGTTTAGACAGGATTAACGACTTTCTGATTGCTTCAGCAAATGGAAAATGGCTGCTATTTATGGCCTTTGTGGGGGTGCTTAGCATGTATGGGTTTTACTTTGAGTGCCTTGTCAACAAAAACCTTAGAACTAATAGTATAATGTACATATAATACAGACATGAAACAGACTATTTCTCTGGTGGTTACTAGTGGTGTGTCAGGATCAACTCATGCCTGAAGTACTAACTTCAATCCTGATGTGAGAAACAACTAAATACTGGTCCCGGCTCAGAGTTAAGGGAAAACAAGTTACAGACTACCTAACAACTCCATCTAATTGAAATCCTCCAACTCCCAGTCCACCCTCTACAGCGGAGACACCTTGCCCTGTCTCACCCCTATCACGACCCACCCCACCAACCAGGTAGTGGCAGAGCTGTGCCCATTCTGACCATGTCTGGTCCTGCGGCAGGTAGCCTAGCAATTAGAGCGTTGGGCCGAATACCTGAGCCGTCAAGGTGAAGCATCTGTCATTGTGTCCTTGAGTAAGGCACTTAACCCTAATATGCTCCAGGGGTGATAATACTGTGTCTGACCCTGTAAAACAACACCTTTCACTGCACCTATCCAGTGAATGTGACAATAAAACATGACAATTTTCCAGTTGCACACAACATGTAGTTCAATAACATGACAAATGAAGTGGAGCTTTTATATGTCCAAACACAGAGCAGAACAGGCTGATTGTGAGTGTCTTAAAGTGTGTTTGGACCTGAGAGCTCTGCGCTTCACCCTTCAGCCTCAGTCACTATGTAACGCTCCGATTTAGAGCTTTCTGATTAGAAGGGAGGGTGAGGGGGAGATGGAGAGAGAGAGCGTGTCATGATTGCTGGGATTTTTCTTATGTAAAGAGATCCGTCACGAGGTTGTTTGTTTTTTATTCTCCCTCCCCAGAACGGGAAAAATTTCTCAGCTAATGATGACCTTAGAAAAGAACACTCTCTCCTGCTGGGGATTGACAGCTTCTTGGCTTCTTGGTAAAGGGTGTTCATGCATGTGTGTCTGTGTGTGTGTACTACTGTACATGAGTGCATGTGTGTGTGCATGAACTGCACACTCTAGAAAAATGCTGGGTTGTTTGGTTGACCCAATTGCTGGGTTGCAGGCATTGGGTAACTTAGTTGGGTTGTTTTCTTTAAAGGGTTATTGGTGCTGGGTTATTGAGATATGACCCAGTGGGTCAGATCAATAGACTGAAGGCTTAGGCTAGTAGGGGCGTGGCCAGTTCTTTTTACCCACCCACGAGAGTAAATATAATTTCTGTTCATCTGTTGTATAGTTATCACGTTAAGGTCGAACATTGACATTTTTTTGTAGCTTCAATGATGCTTACAGAAGTGTATGAATTCTAAAAGCCTATGTAAATCCCATTGTTGGGATACAATAAGGTGGTATATTTAAGCAATAAGGCACGAGGGGTTGTGGTATATGGCCAATATATCACAGCTAAGGGCTGTTCTTATGCATTAGCCATGGTATATTGGCCATATACCACAAACCCCCGATGTGCCTTATTGCTATTTATTTATTTATTTTTACCTTTATTTAACTAGGCAAGTCAGTTAAGAACAATCAAACCCATGGTATATGTTCTCATATGCCATGGCTGTTAGCCAATCAGCATTCTGGGCTGGAACCACTCCGTTTATAATGTACCTTATTAGGCAATAAGGTGGTATAACTTATTAAAATAATCATACTTTTATAGAAGAATGTGTAAAAAATAATAAGGAAACTTAGAATTTGCAGGATGTAAACATAAGACCCCCAGGTTCTCACGGGTGGCCAATAAGATCTAGCTGAAAACCACGCACCTAATAAGCCACACCTCATGAAAATAACCTAACGATTACATTAAAAAAACAGCTGCTAGGTCACTCCAGCATGAGAGTAAAAAAGACCCAACTGGCAGTTAAATGAACCCATGTTTGGCTAATCCCAACAACCCAACTTGGTGGGTTATGCACGCAACCCAACTGGCTGGGTCAAAACAACCCAGCATGTGTTCTGTCCAATATTTACCCAACGCTGGGTTACCAAAACAATCCAAATCAAATCGTTTTTTACCCAGCATTTTTTACAGTGCAAGTTTGTGTGAGAATATGTCTGTACAAATGTGTTTGTGTCCAGAAGTTAGAGAAGGACTGCAGTCAGATGGAGTTCACCATCATTCTCTTCAGTATCACAGAGAGAACCTCAGCTTCCATCAGAGCAGTGAGTCAGACTTGACAGCTCAGGAAAAAAAGTATTGTTCTGTAATTGAATAGTTTGCCTTGATTCATTTCATGTGAAACACATTTTTCATCATGTAATGGGACACAGCGCCTGTGGAGGGAGACTGGGGGTAATGGGAGTACTGCGTGTGTGTGTGTGTGTGTGTGTGTGTGTGTGTGTGTGTGTGTGTGTGTGTGTGTGTGTGTGTGTGTGTGTGTGTGTGTGTGTGTGTGTGTGTGTGTGTGTGTGTGTGTGTGTGTGTGTGTGTGTGTGTGTGTGTGTGTGTGTGTGTGTGTGTGTGTGTGTGTGTGTGTGTGTGTGTGTGAGTGTGTGCATGCACTTAATCTCTGAATGAGAATGAGAATGAGTAGGAGCGGGTGAGAGGTTGAGTGATTGTCCTGTGTGTGTACAGTATGTGCGTGTCTGTCCTCATGTGGATGTGTATGGGTGACTATGTTACAGACTTTAATTACATCAGTTTGTGTCTCTCATGAGTCATATTTTACAGTTAATGAAGGTGCGCGTGTGTGTGTGTGTGTGTGTGTGTGTGTGTGTGTGTGTGTGTGTGTGTGTGTGTGTGTGTGTGTGTGTGTGTGTGTGTGTGTGTGCACGCATGTGTGTGTGTGTGTGTGTGCACGCATGTGTGTGTGTGTGCGCATGTGTGTGTGTATTCCTCTGGCCAGTGAGTGTGTCTCAGTGAGCAGGGTCAGCCTGCTGTTCTGGGCTTAAGGATAAACATTCTTGAGCTGTGTCCAGGGCCACACACAATACGCTCTGTACCGAAATTATAATGATTTCCTGCTGCTATCAGCATCACAAAGCTGCCTAGTTTTTAACGGGAAAGAACTGTGTGGTAATCTCCTACTGTAATTACTTAAACTGTGGTGGAAAATAATTGAACACCAATTCTCAAAGAAATGAAAGTTCAATCTGACTTTCTTTTTTTGCTGTACTATACTGATGGGTATATTAATGTTCATGTCTTGAGAAACTGCTTGTCAGAACATGGAATGAAATGAAACCAGTAATGCCCAGACCAACCTCAACATGTACCTTCCCTTTGTAAATGTTATGAACATATCCTTTGAATAGAGCTGAAGGAAATCATGATTGGGTTGTTCAATACACCCCCCCCCTCACACACACACGCACACACACACACACACACACACACACACACACACACACACACACACACACACACACACACACACACACACACACACACACACACACACACACACAGACAGATTGTTTTGGGTCTTGGCGGTAATCTGGCCATCGGGGCTTTTCTCTGTGTCGGCGCTGGGAAGCCAGTATCTGTACCTTTTTTAATTAGAAGAAGGAAATGTTTATTCACATTTGATTGGGTGGGACTTGGTCTGACTCGGACACATTTAAACAAACTATTTCAGCATCCTGTTTAAATTAGCTTTCAGAATGAGAAAAAATGCTGAGGTGGACTGCTGGAAATGTAAGGCTTCAGCCGAGAAAAATGGTTCAAATAACTGTTCAGAGAGTTTTATAGCTTTGATAAAATACTGAAAGCACCACGAGTCAACTAAATTGCTCAATGTCCTGAAAAAAAAGAACACTCATTTACTGGACAGAACATACGTTTGCAGCACAGCATTTACTAGAAGGAGAATAGGACACAAAAATGTGTCTTCTGCTCTATCCAACACATACACACATTAGGTTGGAGACGATGTAGCAGAGGACAGCTATGGTGAAACACCCATAAGCAGTTTACACTGTAACAATGCTTTACCACATTTAGTCTTCTCCTCATCTCCTACTGAATGTAGTATTAACAACCAAGTGAAGGCAGTCTACCATTCCCCTAGCAGTGTGAGAGGGTAGCCTACCATTCCCCAAGCAGTGTGAGAGGGTAGCCTACCATTCCCCAAGCAGTGTGAGAGGGTAGTCTACCATTCCCCTAGCCGTGTGAGAGGGTAGTCTACCATTCCCCTAGCAGTGTGAGAGGGTAGTCTACCATTCCCCTACCAGTGTGGGAGGGTAGCCTACCATTCCCCTAGCAGTGTGAGAGGGTAGCCTACCATTCCCCAAGCAGTGTGAGAGGGTAGTCTACCATTCCCCTAGCAGTGTGAGAGGGTAGCCTACCATTCCCCAAGCAGTGTGAGAGGGTAGTCTACCATTCCCCTAGCAGTGTGAGAGGGTAGTCTACCATTCCCCTAGCAGTGTGAGAGGGTAGTCTACCATTCCCCTAGCAGTGTGAGAGGGTAGCCTACCATTCCCCTAGCAGTGTGAGAGGGTAGTCTACCATTCCCCTAGCAGTGTGAGAGGGTAGCCTACCATTCCCCTAGCCGTGTGAGAGGGTAGTCTACCATTCCCCTAGCAGTGTGAGAGGGTAGTCTACCATTCCCCTAGCAGTGTGAGAGGGTAGCCTACCATTCCCCTAGCAGTGTGAAAGGGTAGTCTACCATTCCCCTAGCAGTGTGAGAGGGTAGCCTACCATTCCCCTAGCCGTGTGAGAGGGTAGTCTACCATTCCCCTAGCAGTGTGAGAGGGTAGCCTACCATTCTCCTAGTGGTGTGAGAGGGTAGTCTACCATTCCCCTAGCAGTGTGAGAGGGTAGCCTACCATTCCCCTAGCAGTGTGAGAGGGTAGCCTACCATTCTCCTAGTGGTGTGAGAGGGTAGTCTACCATTCCCCTAGCAGTGTGAGAGGGTAGTCTACCATTCCCCAAGCAGTGTGAGAGGGTAGTCTACCATTCCCCTAGCAGTGTGAGAGGGTAGTCTACCATTCCCCTAGCAGTGTGTGAGATTGTAGTCTACCATTCCCCTAGCAGTGTGAGAGGGTAGTCTACCATTCCCCTAGCAGTGTGAGAGGGTAGTCTACCATTCCCCTAGCAGTGTGAGAGGGTAGCCTACCATTCCCCTAGCAGTGTGAGAGGGTAGTCTACCATTCCCCTAGCAGTGTGAGAGGATAGCCTACCATTCCCCTAGCCGTGTGAGAGGGTAGTCTACCATTCCCCTAGCAGTGTGAGAGGGTAGCCTACCATTCCCCAAGCAGTGTGAGAGGGTAGCCTACCATTCCCCTAGCAGTGTGAGAGGGTAGTCTACCATTCCCCTAGCAGTGTGAGAGGGTAGCCTACCATTCCCCTAGCCGTGTGAGAGGGTAGTCTACCATTCCCCTAGTAGTGTGAGAGGGTAGCCTACCATTCTCCTAGTGGTGTGAGAGGGTAGTCTACCATTCCCCTAGCAATGTGAGAGGGTAGCCTACCATTCCCCTAGCAGTGTGAGAGGGTAGCCTACCATTCTCCTAGTGGTGTGAGAGGGTAGTCTACCATTCCCCTAGCAGTGTGAGAGGGTAGTCTACCATTCCCCTAGCAGTGTGAGAGGGTAGTCTACCATTCCCCTACCCGTGTGAGAGGGTAGCCTACCATTCCCCTACCAGTGTGAGAGGGTAGCCTACCATTCCCCTAGCAGTGTGAGAGGGTAGTCTACCATTCCCCTAGCAGTGTGAGAGGGTAGCCTACCATTCCCCTACCCGTGTGAGAGGGTAGTCTACCATTTCCCTAGCAGTGTGAGAGGGTAGTCTACCATTCTCCTAGTGGTGTGAGAGGGTAGTCTACCATTCCCCTAGCAGTGTGAGAGGGTAGCCTACCATTCCCATAGCAGTGTGAGAGGGTAGCCTACCATTCTCCTAGTGGTGTGAGAGGGTAGTCTACCATTCCCCTAGCAGTATGAGAGGGTAGTCTACCATTCCCCTAGCAGTGTGAGAGGGTAGCCTACCATTCCCCAAGCAGTGTGAGAGGGTAGTCTACCATTCCCCTACCCGTGTGAGAGGGTAGCCTACCATTCCCCTACCTGTGTGAGAGGGTAGCCTACCATTCCCCTAGCAGTGTGAGAGGGTAGTCTACCATTCCCCTAGCAGTGTGAGTGGGTAGCCTACCATTCCCCTATCCGTGTGAGAGGGTAGCCTACCATTTCCCTAGCAGTGTGAGAGGGTAGTCTACCATTCCCCTACCCGTGTGAGAGGGTAGTCTACCATTCCCCTAGCAGTGTGAGAGGGTAGTCTACCATTCCCCTACCCATGTGAGAGGGTAGGCTACCATTTCCCTAGCAGTGTGAGAGGGTAGTCTACCATTCCCCTACCCGTGTGAGAGGGTAGCCTACCATTCCCCTAGCAGTGTGAGAGGGTAGTCTACCATTCCCCTAGCAGTGTGAGAGGGTAGCCTACCATTCCCCAAGCAGTGTGAGTGGGTAGCCTACCATTCCCCTAGCAGTGTGAGAGGGTAGTCTACCATTCCCCTAGCAGTGTGAGAGGGTAGCCTACCATTCCCCTAGCAGTGTGAGTGGGTAGCCTACCATTCCCCAAGCAGTGTGAGTGGGTAGCCTACCATTCCCCTAGCAGTGTGAGAGGGTAGCCTACCATTCCCCTAGCAGTGTGAGAGGGAAGCCTACCATTCCCCTAGCAGTGTGAGGGAAGCTTATTTTCTCCTGTGTTTGGTTGTACAGTTCAAGGCTGTAGTCAATGAAGCAGAGGCCAAGCATTACACTAATATTGTAACACTAAGCATTCTAGTCTCCTCATGTCACTTAAATCCTTAAACCACATTGATCTCCGTGATTCATAACAGATTTGCATTGCTTGCTCTTTAGGGTTTTGGGCGAGTGTCTCTCAAACACTGTGTGACAACTGCTGATGTATGAAAGGGCTGAAGTTTGAGAACCAGCTCATCATATCATATACTAGAATCCATGCTCATATATACATATTATATCACCTTTAATGACCTTCAGTAAATAACCAGACTGAGACTCCTCAATCAGCAAGTACTAGACCTGCTCCTACACAGAGTGCAGTAATACAGTACTGTATTACTGACACCCCACCTACAGAACTGTATTACTGACACCCCACCTACAGTACTGTATTACTGACACCCCACCTACAGTACCGTAGTACTGACACCCCACCTACAGTACTGTATTACTGACACCCCACCTACAGTACTGTATTACTGACACCCCACCTACAGTACTGTATTACTGACACCCCACCTACAGTACTGTAGTACTGACACCCCACCTACAGAACTGTATTACTGACACCCCACCTACAGTACTGTATTACTGACACCCAACTACAGTACTGTATTACTGACACCCCAACTACAGTACTGTATTACTGACACCCCACCTACAGTACTGTATTATGACACCCCACCTACAGTACTGTATTACTGACACCCCACCTACAGTACTGTATTACTGATTACTGACCCACCTACAGTACTGTATTACTGACACCCCACCTACAGTACTGTATTACTGACACCCCACCTACAGTACTGTATTACTGACACACCCACCTGACACCCCACAGTACTGTATTACTGACACCCCACCTACAGTACTGTATTACTGACACCCCACCTACAGTACTGTATTACTGACACCCCACAGTACTGTATTACTGACACCCCACCTACAGTACTGTATTACTGACACCCCACCTAAAGTACTGTATTACTGACACCCCACCTACAGTACTGTATTACTGACACCCCACCTACAGTACTGTATTACTGACAACCCACCTATAGTACTGTATTACTGACACCCCACCTACAGAACTGTATTACTGACACCCCACCTACAGTACTGTATTACTGACACCCCACCTACAGTACAGTACTGTAGTACTGACACCCCACCTACAGTACTGTATTACTGACACCCCACCTACAGTACTGTATTACTGACACAGTACCCACCTACAGTACTGTATTACTGACAACCCACCTATAGTACTGTATTACTGACACCCCACCTACAGTACTGTATTACTGACAACCCACTTATAGTACTGTACTGTATTACTGACACCCCACCTACAGTACTGTATTACTGACACCCCACCTACAGTACTGTATTACTGACACCCCACCTACAGTACTGACACCCCACCTACAGTACTGACACCCCACCTACAGTACTGTATTACTACAGTACTGTATTACTGACCCCACCTACAGTACTGTATTACTGACACCCACCTACAGTACTGTATTACTGACACCCCACCTATAGTACTGTATTACTGACAACCCACCTATAGTACTGTATTACTGACACCCCACCTACAGAACTGTATTACTGACACCCCACCTACAGTACTGTATTACTGACACCCACCTACAGTACTGTATTACTGACACCCCACCTACAGTACTGTATTACTGACACCCCACCTATAGTACTGTATTACTGACACCCCACCTACAGTACTGTATTACTGACACCCCACCTACAGTACTGTATTACTGACACCCCACCTACAGTACTGTATTACTGACAACCCACCTATAGTACTGTATTACTGACACCCCACCTACAGTACTGTATTACTGACAACCCACTTATAGTACTGTATTACTGACACCCCACCTACAGTACTGTAGTACTGACACCCCACCTAAAGTACTGTATTACTGACACCCCACCTACAGTACTGTATTACTGACACCCCACCACCTACAGTACTGTATTACTGACAACCCACCTATAGTACTGTATTACTGACACCCCACCTACAGTACTGTAGTACTGACACCCCACCTAAAGTACTGTATTACTGACACCCCACCTACAGTACTGTATTACTGACACCCCACCTACAGTACTGTATTACTGACAACCCACCTATAGTACTGTTTTACTGACACCCCACCTACAGTACTGTATTACTGACACCCCACCTACAGTACTGTATTACTGACACCCCACCTATAGTACTGTATTACTGACACCCCACCTATAGTACTGTATTACTGACACCCCACCTATAGTACTGTATTACTGACAACCCACCTATAGTACTGTATTACTGACACCCCACCTACAGTACTGTAGTACTGCACTCTGTGTAGGAGCAGGTCTAGTACTTACTGATTGAGGAGTCTCAGTCTGGTTATTTACTGAAGGTCATTAAAGGTGATATAATATGTATATATGAGCATGGATTCTAGTATATGATATGATGAGCTGGTTCTCAAACTTCAGCTCTTTCATACATCAGCAGTTATCACACAGTGTTTGAGAGATTGTACATGTACATACTACCTCAATTGGCCCGACCAAACAGTGCTCTGGCACGTTGGCTAACCAGGCTATCTGAATTGTGTCCAGCCACCAGCCAAGCCCTCTTTTACGCTACTGCAACTCTCTGTTCATCATATATGCATAGTCACTTTAACCATATCTACATGTACATACTCCCCCAATCAGCCTGACTAACCGGTGTCTGTATGTAGCCTCGCTACTTTTATAGCCTCTCTACTGTATATAGCCTCTCTACTGTATATAGCCTCTCTACTGTATATAGCCTCTCTACTGTTTTTCACTGTCTTTATACTGTTGTTTTTATTTCTTAACTTACCTATTGTTCACCTAATACCCTTTTTGCACTATTGGTTAGAGCCTGTAAGTAAGCATTTCACTGTAAGGTTTACTACACCTGTTGTATTCGGCATACGTGACAAATAAACTTTGATTTGATTTGATATATCAGGTATGAAGGTAAGGCAGACAACATCAAATTAACAAAGTTTAATAATCCAACAGGGGCAGGCAACAGACATGTCAAGGCAGGCTTGGGTCAGTAAACCAGAGGTGGGGCAACGGTACTGGACAGCAGGCAGGCTCAGAGTCAGGGGCAGGCAGAGTGGCCAGGCAGGCAGAGTGGCCAGGCAGGCAGAGTGGCCAGGCAGGCAGAGTGGCCAGGCAGGCAGAGTGGCCAGGCAGGCAGAGTGGCCAGGCAGGCAGAGTGGCCAGGCAGGCAGAGTGGCCAGGCAGGCAGGCTCAGAGTCAGGACAGGCAATGGTCAAATCCAGGAGTGCGAGAAAAAGAGAGGCTGGGAAAAGCAGGAGCTGAGAACAAAAACGCTGGTTGACTTGACAAACAAGATGAACTGGCA
This sequence comes from Oncorhynchus masou masou, assembly GCF_036934945.1. Taxonomy (NCBI): domain Eukaryota; kingdom Metazoa; phylum Chordata; class Actinopteri; order Salmoniformes; family Salmonidae; genus Oncorhynchus; species Oncorhynchus masou. The sequence continues at coordinate 19,116,991 of NC_088242.1, read as the reverse complement.
ACAGACAAACAGAGAACACAGGTATAAATACACAGGGGATAATGGGGTAGATGGGTGACACTTGGAGGGAGGTGGAATCACAAAGACAGGCGAAACAGATCAGGGTGTACATATATATTTTAAAACGTATATTTAACTAGACAAGTCAGTTAAGAACAAATTCTTATTTACAAAATGTGCGCCGCCCTATTGGACTCCCAATCACGGCCGGATGTGATACAGCCGGGAATCAAACCAGGGACTGTAGTGACGCCTCTTGCACTGAGATGCAGTGCCTTAGACCGCTCCGCCACTCGGGAGCCCCGAGGTGGGGTGTCGGTAATACAGGTCTGTAGGTGGGGTGTCAACATTTGGAGAAATCCTCCTTATGCCTTAATACTACCTAGGACCATCTGTAAATTCCCAGTTGTGGAAGACGAGTATCTAATGAAGGTATTTTTCTCGATTGCTGGGTTAAGCACCATTGAAATAGGAATGATGGAATATGTGTCATTGGTTCTTATAGCTTCGTGACCCCTGTGGCGTTAAACAATGGTTCGGACGGGGCCACTCCTTTCTTATATAGAGGGCTTTTTATATACCCACCACACGCCCTCCTCAATCTGATTTCCTATATGGGGAGCTGGAATTCAGGAAGGGGATCGTTGTTCCCAGAGAGATAGCTCTCTGTGCCTGGAAAATAGGGGCTGTGGGTCAGGTGGGGATGGCTGGGGGGCTTAGCCTTAGGGGCAGGTATTGATTGCTGACCATAAGGATCACAGTTATTTGTAAAGGTAGAAGTGTGGAGGGGTTAATGCAGGGTTAAGTTTGGTTTAATATACTCTAATGCAGATCGGCAATACTGGTTCTACTCAGAGGGTCACACTGTCGAACTACAGTTCATTCTTTATTGAGCTGAATTGACTAGCTACATGATATTTGTAACAGTCTACTTCCACAATGCAATCTGATCATTAACTCTTTATTCTTTGCGACACATAGTAAAACTATTATCTGGTCTTTGTAGTGGTTGTTTTAATCATGTGTGAAAAAGATGTAACCCTTCTTCTTGTCTTACTGTCTTTCTCTCTGTCTCTCCTCCTCTCCCTCCATCTCCAGGACCGTCTGTTCTTTGTGATGGAGTACGTGAACGGAGGAGACCTTATGTTCCAGATCCAGCGTTCCAGGAAGTTTGACGAGGCGCGCTCTCGCTTCTATGCCGCCGAGGTCACGTCTGCCCTCATGTTCCTTCACCAACATGGAGTAATCTACAGGTAACACACACACAAATACACACAGGCACGTACGCACGCGTGCTCACACACACATATACACGCAAACACATATACACACATACACACCCCTATACACACACACAAACACGCACACACACATACACACTGTTAGTGGTAGCACCTAATAACATTGTATACAGAAAGACTCAACCCGACTCTAATGCTCTAAACTTCACCATGTCATACTAGCCTGGTTACGGGTTGCAACATTCTGTTAACATCCTGGAATTCTGGAAATTCTGGAAAACCCCTGGGGATTTTCAGAAAGTTACTGGAATTTTGCAGTTAACCGACTGTTCCCCCGTAGGCTGTCATTGTAAATAATACTTTCTTCTTAAAACTGACTTGCCTAATTAAATAAAGGTTAAATAAAATAAAAATACACATTTTGCTACCCTCATCTAGTTACAGATCAGTTTGTGATTTTTTTGCTCCCTTTATCGTAATTGTTTTGCCAAACATGACAGACTGATCTGGGGCCAGGCTTATAATGATAGACCTACAGTATACCATAACGCTATCCTGTTATTTCAACATTCCAATTCCAATGCTACCCGAATTCTATTATGTCAAATTATATTCAACCCAGTTGAACTCAACTTGACTCAATTGCCTCACTAATACAGTAATTGTTCAATGATGACTATTCTGTTATGGGCTGATATCCAGGTACAGTAGCCCAGTATGTCCCTAACCCAAGGACTGTGGGGGGGAGGGGGAGGGGGGGGGAGAATATATGTGGTAAGACTGGGCCAACACTACCTCACTCTCTCCTCTGCCAATCAACATCCTTCCCAGAAGTAACTATTTTCTACCGGTGACAGTCACAGCATCATTGTCAACCAATAACAACACAGGCAGACTATCAGAATGCATCACCATGACAAATCATAACATCATTGTAACAAGACAGTAGATTCAATCCAAATGTATTCCCACTTTCCCCCCCAAATAATAATAATGATGTACAGTCCAGATTTCGGTCTCACGCTAACTTTGAGTGAAGAGAATCTGACTTGGGATCAGGGGCCTTACGTATCAATCATCTCCGAGCAGGACTACTGATCTAACATCAGATCCCCTCGTCCTTGAAATCTTATTCATTGGGATCTTAAATGTAAAACTGATGAAAAACCAACACTTCTCTGAGATGCTTGATACAGGACTTAGGGAGTCCAAAGCAGACTGAACTTTCAACTGAACTGGGTCAAAGTTCTAACGGGTTTATGTTGTGTTGTGTGTTGTTCGGGGCCATGGAGCCTGTGTTTATACCAGGTTTGTTTACTGCCAGTGCTGATTTATCCTGTTTCTGGCGCTCTGTTTATCCTCTCATCTCACTGTCGTTTACCACACACAAACCCAGACTCCCTCTGGGCTGCACAACTATGTTGCCCCTGTGGACAGTAGTTCTCTTCTGGCAGCTATCAACTATGTTGCCCCTGTGGACAGTAGTTCTCTTCTGGCAGCTATCGACTATGTTGCCCCTGTGGACAGTAGTTCTCTTTTGGCAGCTATCAACTATGTTGCCCTTGTGGACAGTAGTTCTCTTCTGGCAGCGATCAACTATGTTGCCCCTGTGGACAGTAGTTCTCATCTGGCAGCTATCAACTATGTTGCCCCTGTGGACAGTAGTTCTCTTCTGGCAGCTATCAACTATGTTGCCCCTGTAGACAGTAGTTCTCTTCTGACAGCTATCAACTATGTTGCCGCTGTGGACAGTAGTTCTCTTCTGGCAGCTATCAACTATGTTGCCCTTGTGGACAGTAGTTCTCTTTTGGCAGCCATCAACTATGTTGCCCTTGTGGACAGTAGTTCTCTTCTGGCAGCTATCAAATATGTTGCCCCTGTGGACAGTAGTTCTCTTCTGGCAGCGATCAACTATGTTGCCCCTGTGGACAGTAGTTCTCATCTGGCAGCTATCAACTATGTTGCCCCTGTGGACAGTAGTTCTCTTCTGGCAGCTATCAACTATGTTGCCCCTGTAGACAGTAGTTCTCTTCTGGCAGCTATCAACTATATTGCCCCTGTGGACAGTAGTTCAATTCTGGTAGCTATCAACTATGTTGCCGCTGTGGACAGTAGTTGCCCCTGTGGACAGTAGTTCTCTTCTGGTATCTGCTATCAGTCTCCAACGCTTTGAGTAGACCCAGCTCTAAACAGCCACCACCTACAGTACATGGGCTTTCTAGGAGTTTCTGTGCCCAGTGTTCTTGGTGCCCATCTTGACCTGAGGACCCCTCAAGCACACGTCTGTTTTCACCTCCACCACCATGACCTCCTAACAGGAAAAGTCCCATTTAATGCTTAATGCTGTATTGAATTAAGGCTTCGTCAATGCCTCTCTTCCTGGACCTAGTCATTCCCTGGGCTTAGTCATTCTAAAGGAAACAGCCAGGCTCCAATGGAATACAGAGGAAAATAAAGTCACCCCTCACTCACTCACTCACTCACTCACTCTCTTACCCACTCACTCACTCACTCACTCACCCACCCACTCACTAACTAACAAACTCACTCACTCACTCACTCACTCACTCACTCACTCACTCACTCACTCACTCTCTCTCTCACTCTCTTACCCACCCCCCCACTCACTCACTCACTCACTCTCTCACTCTCTTACCCACTCACTCACTCACCCACTCACTAACTAACAAACTCACTCAGTAACTCACTCACTCGCCCACTCACTAGGTATTTGTCAGTATACTGGCCCTCTCTGATTCAGACAATTAGCACTCAGAGGGCAATCTACTCTACAGTCTTCTGTTTAGTCTGTAACTCCAGGGGTCATGATTTAGTATCCTCTTAGAGTAAGCCACATGCATAACATTAGGCCAACTGACAAACAATGCTATGAATCGGTCTCCTTACACTGAATGTGCAATGCAGGTATTATTTAGTATTGGCTGTACACCCAAAGGTACCTTGGTTAATGGATAGATTAGTGTTATTGTGTCACCTACAGACAGAAACGTTTTGTAAAGAAAACAATTCCTAAAGTCATAATTTCTGTTAATGTAATTTCTTTAGAAACAATTTAAAATATATATTTGATCAATTCAATAAAAATCAATATATCAGCCAGGGTTGGAATGACACTTTAGAGTGTTTGCGCACATCACCTGCGAGTGCGAGACGAGTGGGGCTTTGCTCAAGGAGAGAGAGACAGGTAGCCTTTAAAATATGATAGAGAACAGACTAGCCAATTCAAAACATACGTGGTAGCCAATTCAAAACATACCTTGTACTATAGATAACTGTTTAGCTTTTGTTAGCATGTATTCATGTTTTTGTCATGTCCTAGCGGACTCAACTCAAGTCGAGTTTAGTCTGCTAGTCATTTCCCGAAAAGCTTTCCACTGACACTAGCAAATAAGGCCATACAAAGTTGATTCACTTTCTTGAACGATTCATATGATTCATTTAGACTATTCTTTTTGACAAAATGAACAATTCACTTTGCCATTGTATTAGTTGGGATTCAGGTCAATCACGATGAAACGGCTAGCTTAGTTAGCGGTGGTGCGCACTAAATAGCGTTTCAATCGGTGACGTCACTTGTTCTGAGACCTTGAAGTAGTAGTTGTGGAGCGATGGGTAACGATGCTTCAAGGGGTGACTGTTGTTGATGTGTGCAGAGGGTCCCTGGTTCGCGCCCGGGTATGGGCGAGGGGACGGTCAAAAGTTATACTGTTACAAAGGCATGAAATGTATTTGGTTGCAATGTTGCAATGTTTATACATCAAGGCTGGTCAATCATTTTCCAGGAGAGCCAATGGGTGTGCAGGCTTTTATTCCAGTCCCCCTCTAACAAACCACATTTTACAATGAGCTGCTTAACCGGACCTTGATAAGCTGTCTCTGATGTGTTTGAGCAGGGCTTGATGAAAAATCAAAAATTGAACTGGTTTGTACAAGGGGAATATCGGCAAACAAATGCCGTGGTCAAGACTACGACGGTGCCAGTGCAATGAGTGGAGGTTACTCAGATGTTCAAAAGTGCATATCAGACCAAGAACCTAATGCGTCTTAGGTAGTTCTTGATGAGTTTTAGTTTAGAAAACCATCTCTTCGCAGAAGAGACAGTTACAGGGATGCTAAAAACAGCTTAGTTACCTTAGCAACATCAGGGAAACTTTGCAGAAGGGAGTGGTGATTCAAATACAGCAGTTCTGCAACATCTTTAATTGAGCCTCTCATTCTCCTTCATTTCCTATAGGAAGCTCTGAAGACAGGTCAGATACTGGACAGCTAATACATTAGCAGATGCAAACAGTTTATCATATTTAGTGGACAACAGTTCTGGAGAGCTTGAGCAAATAAAGCGGTTTTTGATTTTGATTCATATTGGTGAACCGGCGCTTGAGTTGTGTGGTTGCAGTATTAACTGCCCCTTATCTCTGGAAGATCTTGGCATTCATCATTCAAGACTAAGTTTAAATTGTGTGCAGCGCAATGGACATATAATGCACAATTTCTTAGGACAGACTGCCTGGGTTGGCAACACTCACTATAGAAAACTGTCGGGCCCACAACCTGGACCTACAGGCCAGGGGAGCCTCTCATGTTGGATTTAATTTGATTTATGTTTAATTGAATGTACCTTGAATATTGCAGCCTATATGTGTAGGCTATTAGCCAGACAAAACCTGCTGATTTCAACAATAAATTGTGACTGAATTTATCATCAAGCCGACTACATTTTTCCTCATTGTAAGTCTATTTGATATGTTTTGATTTTTAAAAGTTTATAAATAGGACCTTCACTACTGGTCAAAAGTTTTAGAACACCTACTAATTCAAGGCCTTTTCTTTAGTTGTACAATTTTCCACATTGTATAACACATATGGAATAAACGTATAGAATTATGTAGTAACCAAAAAAGTGTTAAACAAATCAAAATATATTTTAGATTTGACATTTTTCAAATAGCCACCCTTGATGACATTGCCTTGATGACAGCTTTGCACACTTTTGGCATTCTCTCAACCAGCTTCATGAGGTAGTCACCTGGAATGCATTTCAATTAACAGGTGTGCCTTCTTAAAAGTTAATTTGTGGAATTTATTTCTTCTCAATGCCTTTGAGCCAATCAGTTGTGCTGTGACAAAGTAGGGCGGTATACAGAAGATAGCCCTATTTGGGAAAAGACCAAGTTCATATTATGGCAATAACAGCTCAAATAAGCAACGAGAAACGACAGTCCATTATTACTTTAAGACATGGTCAGTCAATACGGAACATTTCAAGAACTTTGAGTGCAGTCGCAAAAACCATCAAGCGCTATGATGAAACTGGCTCTCATGACATCCACCACAGGAATGGAAGACCCAGATTTACCTCTGCTGCAGAGGATACATTTATTTGAGTTACCAGCCTCAGAAATTGCTGCCCAAAAACATGCTTCACAGAGTTAAATAACAGACACTGTGGAGGAGACTGTGAGTCAGGCCTTCATGGTAGAATTGCTGCAAAGGAACCCCTACTAAAGGACACCAATAAGAATAAGATACTTGCTTGGCCCAAGAAACATGAGCAATGGACATAAGACCGGAGGAAATTTGTCCTTTGGCCTGGTGTCCAAATGGGAGATTTTTATTCAAACCACTGTGTGAGATGCAGAGTAGGTGAACGGATTTGTTACGTTCTGACCATAGTTCTTTTGTGTTTTCCTTGTTTTAGTGTTGGTCAGGACGTGAGCTGGGTGGGCATTCTATGTTTTGTGTGTCTAGGTTGTTTTTCTGTGTTCGGCCTAGTATGGTTCTCAATCAGAGGCAGGTGTCGTTAGTTGTCTCTGATTGGGAATCATACTTAGGTAGCCTGGTTGTGTTTTTGTGGGTTTTTGTAGGTGATTGTTTCCGTGTCTATGTTTTACACCACACGGTATTGTTTTCGGTTTTCGGTTTTCACATTTGTTGTTTTTGTAAATTGAAGTGTTCAGTTTATGTGTTTTAATAAACAACCATGGACACTTATTACGCCACATTTTGGTCCTCCGATCCTTCTCGCCTCTCCTCTTCAGACAAAGAGGAGGAAAACCATTACAGGATTATCTCCGCATTTGTATTTCCCACCGTGAAGCATGGAGGAGGAGGTGTTATGGTGTAGGGGTGCTTTTCTGATGATTTATTTAGAATTCAAAGCACACTTAACCAGCATGGCTACCACAGCATTCTGCAGCGATACGCCATTCCATCTTGTTTGGGCTTAGTGGGACTATCATTTGTTTTTCAACATGACAATGACCCAACACACCTCCAAGCTGTGTACGGGCTATTTTATCAAGAAGGAGAGTGATGGAGTGCTGCACCACAATCCCCCGACCTCAACCAAATTGAGATGGTTTGGGATGAGTCCAACCGCAGAGTGAAGGAAAAGCAGCCAACAAGTGCTTAGCAAATGTGTCCTTCAAGGCAAAGGGTGGCTATTTGAAGAATCTCAAATATAAATATATTTTGATTTGTTTAACACTTTTTTGGTTACATCATGATTCTATATGTGTAATTTCATAGTTTTGATGTCTTCTCTATTATTCTAAAATGTAGAAAATAGTAAAAAATTAAGAAAAACCCTTGAATTAGTAGGTGTACTAAAACTTTTGACTGGTAGTGTAAATAGCAGCTAAATACAGTATATAGCTATAGATAGTACACTGCATAATCAAACGATCCCTAGTAAACTAGTGTTTTGAGGGTGGACTGACTGTATTATTTGACATTAATAGACTGTTTTTGCACACAACAACTTTCTATCTGGGGCTGGGAGAGAGCACAAGGATGGCTCAAGTCTTGCACGTTCAGGTAGCCTATACAGGACAGCTGTATATTCTAAAAAATCTATTGGTAGCTGATTAGTATTCTGTTGTATGGAAAAGGTATTTGACAACTGCAGTGTTTAAATGTCCAACATGAATTACTGAAAAAGTAATTGCATTATCACCACCAGCCAGCAGTCTAAAAATGGCAGCATTGCGACACCTTGTACAGCTTCGTGAAATGTTAGGCTTAACCTGAGAAAATGACGACCAAATAGACCTACCAATAAACATTTATCCATTAGCTAAAGCAAAGCTGAGCCATTGCACCATAGAAAGCCTATCATCGATTTGATAGTCATGCAGCCGCATACACATGTTGCAATTTCAGCACCATGGACATTGATCGGTAGTTTACTTTGTGAATGGCTGTCTGGCTGACACGTTCAGTTAAAATGTTTCGCTCCTAGCAGCGAGTCACGTGGCCGTGGCCAGCTATATAAAGCAGGCAGACATGCATTGAAGCATTCAGTTTCTCTTCGATTGAACGTTAGAATGGGCAAAACGGGTGACGTAAGCCACTTTATTTTTATTATATTATTTTTTTACCCCTTTTTTCTCCCCAATTTTGTGGTATCCAATTGTTCATCGTTACTGTCTTGTCTCATTGCTACAACTCCCGTACGGGCTCGGGAGAGACGAAGGTCGAGAGCTGGAACCAGGCGTGCCGGTTCCAGTATCTCAGAAACGGATGTCCTCCTGCGCTTTTCATGCAGTGTCTAGGGTTTCCCGAGAACATCCCGTCTGAAGCAGTCCTGTGGCCGAGAACAGCACGTTGATGAAAGGTCGAAGGAGAATGGCACGAATCGTGCAAGCTAACAAGCGGGCCACACACAGGTAAATAACGGCGCAGTACAACAGTGGTGTGCAGAACGGCATCTCGGAACACACAACTCGTGCTTCCTTGTAGCGGATGGGCTATTATTGCAGCAGACGTCCACACCGGGTTCCACTCCTGTCTGATAAAAGCAAGAAGAAGCTCCAGTGGGCAGGCGGTCACCAACACACAATTAAGGATTGGAAAAACACTGCCTGGTCCAACAAATCCCGGTTCCTGTTGCGTCATGCTGATGGCAAAGTCAGGATTTGGCGTAAGCAGCATGAGTCCATGGCCCCATCCTGCCTGGTGACAATGGTGGTGGTGGTATAATGTTGTGCAGAATGTTTTCCTGGCACACATTAGGTTGCTTGATACCAATTGAGCAACGTTTCCATTCCCTGAAGAATCCAGACTGTTCTGGAGGCAAAGGGAATCCAACCCAGTACTAGATGTACCTAACAAACTGGCCACTGAGTGTACATACATAGACGCTGCCAATTGTTGGTAATGGAAATTTGTTTAAAAGTCATGGAAAAGTCATGAAATTCCGTCTGTCAATATGTGTAGGTAGTTACCAGGCTAAGAAGTGACCAGCCAGTGTGAATTGTGTATTGTGTAAAATCAAAAGAATAATATTCTGGCTACAGTATGTACTGTAGTTTGAAGGTGCTCTTTCTCTCTATCCATTTCTCCCCGTCGCTCTCTTTCTTTTGCTCTCTCTCCCTCTCTCTCTGGCTCTCTCTGTCTCTCTCTGCCATTCACTCTCTCTCCTTCTCTCTGTTGCTTACTCTCTCTCTCTCTCTGGGCTGTGCAGTGAGCTTGTGTTCAAGACAGGAAAGTGGGTGAGACTACAGTCTGGACTCATTGTCCCTGTTCCTAATCAAAGGTTTCTGGCTACGTGATTTTAGCAGCGCAGAGTATAGCCAGCCTCCTTGGTGCCTTTTTGATTCGACGTATTGTCTGAATGACTATTTATTTCAGTGTTTATTAATAATGTCAGTGAGCAAGTTTTAGCTTGAAAGGTACACTCAGCGATGTACAAAGTAATAAACAGCGGTAGTGGGTAAATTTCCGCAACAACTAAAAGTATTGACGCACAAGGCTAAACTTCGTTGTTTTGGTGCCGTAGCTACCACGTTGTAGCAGCGTGAAGCGAACCCGCGCACATGCACAGATACCCTGTGTGACTGTGTGAGAGCAAAGTCTTGCATCGGGCTCATCGCAATATCTGCGGTGCTGCTTGTTGCAAAGTCATAACGCTGAGTCTACCTTTAACGAAATCCATTTGTTATTCAAGCATTTGATATTGTAGAGCTCTGCAAAGCATCAGCTTTGTCTTCCAGAGAGTAGTCATTGAGCGTAGGATGACAATGAAGATGTCTTTATGATTTCCACTCAAGGCTATTCTGTTAGTGGATTTCGCTTTGTTCGGACTTGGCAAATCAATGAAATCAGTGAAAGGACTGACAAAGGAAGGACAAATGTGATGCACGCACCTTTGCGTGGGAGGTCTACAACATTTAACATACTTAACCTGAGTTGACTCAGCCTTACCTCTCTGTGACCTGTTGAGCACTTTCAACCAAGAATACAAACAACCCTTTTGGGAATACTCTGGGAAGTAGGTACATGACTCCCTCTCACCCCCCACTTCTGAGAGAGAGAAAAGAAAACAGTGGCTAAGTTTCATTTGAGACAGTAGCAGTTTGATCTTTTAGTGATGTGGGACGAGTCTGGACTGGCATGCAGTCGGCTGGTTGAAGCCTGTATGCCACTATAGATGGGAACGGGAGGGGAGGGGAGAGGGGAGGAGTCTATCAACAGGCTATCTGTCCATCCTCCTCACTCTGCACAAGCTTATGTGAGACTGGAGCCTCTATGGGCAACATTCACAACAGAGCACAGCACAATACACACGCAATCATACACCACCAAGCCATGTATACAACCACATATTGTGTACTGTACATGCTCAGTTCACATCCACACTCATAAACTAATGAACCTGACAATAAACACACTATGCAGACATACAAACATAACACCTATGTGTGCGTGTGAAATGCATAGAGTACAATCAAAATAAACAGCCATGTCTAGCTACCCCAGATAATGCCTGTTCTCCATGACCTCCCTTTGACCGTTATTCAGACATCACGGACTGTCCTCATGTATACCAGCTTTCTCTCCCTTGCGCTCCCTCTCTCTCCCTTTCTCTCCCTCTTTCTCTCCCTTTTTCACTCCCTCTTTCTCTCCCTTGCTCTCCCTCTCTCTCCCTTTCTCTCCCTTTCTCTCCCTCTTTCTCTCCCTTATTCACCCACCCTATTTCCATCTTTATGCATGTTGAACTTGAACATGCAACATGTATTGCTATATCAATAGGTGATTTTCTGACAAAAGGTATGGATCTTTTTGCACCAACTTCAATAATTATGTGAAGGAAAATAGCCCATATTCTCTACATGGACACCATTTGGGATCTGCGTGTTATTAGCTCGAGAATTTAGGTGTAGTAATCTGGAGAAAGAATAACATGACATTTTAATGCCCATGTCTCGGATAACTCTCATTGGAATCGAGCATGTACTTAAAACTACTTAGTTAATATGGTTCAGCTGTAGTTGTGTACTTAAAACGACTTGGTTAACATGGTTCAGTTGTAGTTTAGCGTGGTGTACTTTAGCGTGGGCAGACAACAATTTTTCCAAATAGAAATAAATATTAAGGGCAGTTTGTTCTTCTAAGTATTTGAACCGGTGTCTGCACAGCAGGGATCATGTCTCATGTTCAAAGCTATTCTCATTGTGTCTCTTTTTAGAACTGAATTTAGAAATGTATTACTCACTATTGATCATGGGCTGGTCCATGGGTCCTAGTGAATAATTTGAGTGTGTGTGCGCGCGTAAGTTTACATTTATTGTTGGAGTCCTGGAGGCAGAACTGAGCAATTTCAATTTAGATTTCCCCCTGCAAATTCAAATGAGCTACATTGTAAAAATGTATGAAAACAAAAATGTGCTTTTTGGTCATAATTTAAGGTTAGGGTTAGCAGTGTGGTGAAGGTTATGTTTAGGATGAACGGCTTTGTGATCGTGTCAGTTGGTAACCGCTCTGCAGAATTGCCTCCAGATCAAGTTTCATTACAAAAAAAACACTAAACTGTGTGTGTGTGTGTTTCTACGCACACGTGTACGTACATGCATATGTGTGTGTGCATATGCCTGAGTGTTTGTGTCTTTCGGGCTGAATGGGGAGCTCATTTGAAGCAGAGGGAGGGAGGTTAACTGTCAGAGCAGAGAGGGTTGCTATGTACGTAATGGAAAAATCACTCCACAAGATTAACATGAAACACAGGAAATGCTCTCAATTGAGCCTGATTGGTGTGTGTGTATGTGTGTGTGTGTGTGTGTGTGTGTGTGTGTGTGTGTGTGTGTGTGTGTGTGTGTGTGTGTGTGTGTGTGTGTGTGTGTGTGTGTAATATAACATTTGTATGCCTGCCAAAATCATGAGTAAAGGTCCTGACAATGGTGACAGTAGTTCCTGTTCATTTACCATATGTACAGTTGAAGTCAGAAGTTTACATACACTTAGGTTGGAGTCATTAAAACTTGTTTTTAACCACTCCACAAATTTCTTGTTAACAAACTAAAATTTTGGCAAGTCGGTTAGGACATCTACTTTGTGCATGACACAAGTAATTCTTCCAACAATTGTTTACAGGCAGATTATTTCACTTATAATTCACTGTATCACAATTCTAGTGGGTCAGAAATTTACGTACACTAAGTTGACTTTTAACAGCTTGGAAAATTCCAGAAAATTATGTCATGGCTTTAGAAGCTTCTGATAGGCTAATTGACATCATTTGAGTTAATTGGAGGTGTACCTGTGGATGTATTTCAAGGCCTTCCATCAAACTCAGTGCCTCTTTGCTTGACATCATGGGGAAATCAAATGAAATCAGCCAAGACCTCAGAAAAAAAGTGGTAGACCTCCACAAGTCTGGTTTATCCTTGGGAACAATTTTCAATTGCCTGAAGGTACCACGTTCACCTGGACAAACAATAGTATGCAAGTATAAACACCGTGGGAACGCGCAGTCATAATACCGCTCAGGAAGGAGAAGCATTCTGTCTCCTAGAGATGAACGTACTTCGGTATGAAAAGTGCAAATCAATCCATGAACAACAGCAAAGGACCTTGTGAAGATACTGGAGGAAACGGGTACAAAAGTATCTATATCCACAGTAAAACGAGTCCTATATCGACATAACCTGAAAGGCCGCTCAGCAAGGAAGAAGCCACTGCTCCAAAACCGCCATAAAAAGCCAGACTACGGTTTGCAACTGCACATGGGGACAAATATCGTACTTTTTGGAGAAATGTCCTCTGATCCAAGGAAACAAAAATAGAACTGTTTAGCAGCATCATGTTGTGGGGGTGCTTTGCTGCAGGAGGGACTGGTGCACTTCACAAAATATATGGCATCATGAGGCAGGAAAATTATGTGGATATATTGAAGCAACATCTCAAGACCAGTCAGAAAGTTAAAGATTGGTCGCAAATGGGCCTTCCAAATGGACAATGACCCCAAGCATACTTCCAAAGTTGTGGCAAAATGACTTAAGGACAACAAACTCAAGGTATATGAGTGGCCATCACAAAGCCCTGACCTCAATCCTATAGAAAATGTGTGGGCAGAACTGAAAAAGCATGTGCGAGCAAGGAGGCCTACAAACCTGACTCCGTTACACCAGTTTTGTCAGGAGGAATGGGCCAAAATTCACCCAACTTATTGTGGGAAGTTTGTGGAAGGCCACCTGAAACGTTTGACCCAAGTTCAACAATTTAAAGGCGATGCTACCAAATACTAATTGAGTGTATGTAAACTTCTGACCCACTGGGAATGTGATGAAAGAAATAAAAGCTGAAATAAATAATTCTCTCTACTATTATTCTGACATTTCACATTCTTAAAATAAAGTGGTGATCCTAACTGGCCTAAGACAGGGAATTTTTACTAGGATTAAATGTCAGCAATTGTGAAAAACTGTTGTATAAATGTATGTATTTGGCAAAGGTGTATGTAAACTTCTGACTTCAACTGTATACTCGTACAGCTGTTTGTTTTCTGTTTTGCCAGCAATAATCTCAGTTGGGGTTTGTTGGTTGGAAGCACACTCTGACGCAAGTTTCTTGTTGGGGTTTTAATGTGCGATTTGATTTGATTTTAATTCATGAGAGATGTGGCCCATGACGGTGCATGGTATGATATGTTATCCGTTGTAACTCCTCACCAGCCAGCTTAAGACTCAAAATCTATTTCATATTTGAGAAATGCCTTGCAGCATTGCAATTTCTGTCATGTGATTTCTCTCCAAAAGGCCTTCTCTCTCTAGAGCGAAATGGGATGACTGTGCAAGGAAGTAAACAGACATTCAAGGGCCAGAACTTTGATCAAACTACCAACATGATAGCATTGGTACCTGACTGCTTCTACCTGCAAGACTTAAAAGGGTTCTGCAACTGTCCCCATATGAGAACCGTTTTTAGGTTGAGGTAGAACCCTTTTTGGTTCCAGTTAGAACTCTTTTGGGTTCCATGTAGAACCCTCTGGGAACAGTTTTGCATGGTACCCAAAAGGGTTCTATCTAAAAAACCAAAAGAGTTCTATCTGGAACCAAAATGAGTTATTCAAAGGGTTCTCCTATGGGGTCAGCTGAATAACCCTTTTTTCTAAGAGCGCACTACTGTTAGTCGCTTTGGATGAAAGAGTCTGCTGAATGCCATATTATATATTATATTATTCAACAACAACAAATACAGTCAATGCAAAAACTTTGGCATTGGCACCCAGGTTATCTAAGTGTAACTGTCACAGGGTATATACTCAATGAACTTCTTCAAATAACTATCATTCCATTAGCGCTCTTGAACACCTGCTGCTACACATGGAGAGAGCACTGGTACACAGTGCTGTGCAATAAAATCATTGATCATTGTCATCATCTATTGTGCAGACTACATCAAATATCTAATTTAAGACTTGCTGGGTCATTGTGTTGTATTCATTTTCCTTGCCGCAGGTAGATTCATTTTTAAAACTGAAATAATTGGAAAAGGAAATTGAAAAGGAAATTGTTTTCAAGGTTAGCTTGACCTTAAAGCTACATGTGCCTTTGTACTAAAATGTCCGAAATTTGACTTCCATACTACTTAATTAAACTTCATACTGCGTACTAAACTACATACTGTACTATTTAGAATGTACTGTTTTTAAAAAATGAATGCAGTAAGCAACACATATCAATCAGCATACTAGGCTCATCCTACTGAGAATGCCTCATCTAATGCTCACTTGCATTGATTCCCGCCATTGGTTCATTTTGGTAAAGCGCAACTCTTTGTCAGACACACGTGGATCTCAAAAGACGATTCTCTTCCTCAATAGTGTGCAGAAAATTCTACTAGATGAAAAGTCAAAATTAGTCATCTGTCATTTAAAGCATACAGTACACATGTTTTATTTTCTTCACATACTATAAAACTGAATTGTTTCGCAAACACAAAATGTCTCCTATTTAGAAGTCAAGTACAGGTATTTGGACATGGCCCACGCCTACTTGACATGAAGCATGTCACGTTGTATAATGATAGGAGACAGGCGCAGGAATGCAAAAATAGTTTTCAAAATTTCTCTTCCCAAAATAGCATACGTAATTTAAAAAAATGGTTTTACCTTTTTTTTAAATTAAGGCAAGTCAGTAAAGAAAAAACCCTGATTTACAATGACAGCCAACCTCAGATAATGCTGGGTGCCACCCTATGGGAAACACATAGCCAGTTGTGATACAGTCTGGATTTGAACCAGGTTGTCTGTAGTGTCATCTACTAGCTGAGATGCAGTGCCTTAGACCACTGCACCACTTGGGAGCCCATGAACATGATGGGGACGAAGCCCAAAACAAACACGTGCACATACAGTTGAAGTTGGAAGTTTACATACACCTTAGTCAAATGCATTTAAACTCAGTGTTTCACAATTCCTGTCATTTAATCCTAGTAAAAATGCCCTGTCTTAGGTCAGTTAGGATCACCACTTTAGTAGTACAGCCACAGGTACACCTCCAATGGACTCTAATCATGTCAATTATCCTATCAGAAGCTTCTAAAGCCATGACATCATTTTGGGAATTTTCCAAGCTGTTTAAAGGCACAGTCAACTTAGTGTTTGTGAGCTTCTGATCCACTGGAATTGTGATTCAGTGAATTATAATTGAAATAATCTGTCTGTAAACAATTGTTGGAAGAATGACTTGTGTCATGCACAAAGTAGATGTCCTAACCGACTTGCCAAAACTGTAGTTTGTTAACAAGAAATTTGTGGAGGGATTGAACAATGAGTTTTATTACTCCAACGTAAGTGTATGTAAACTTCCGACTTCAACTGTACATAGATGTCCTAGGCTACTTCTTTCAGGTAATACACTCACTGCAGTATTAGCCTTATGCCTTATATTCAGATAATTAATGTTGGATTATGCATAATAAGCTTCTAATTTATACCCTCGGTGTCTTGCGCAATACCCACACACCTGTGCTCCGCTGGCCTCTCCTTAAAAACCACTTCTTAGCTCTTGGAGTACAATTTTTTTTAGCATTTCTTATACCAGTAGACTATTCGAAGAGGGATGCAAGCTCTTGTTTGCTGAATGTTAAATATAGCGGCCAGTAGAACTCACAGGTAGTTTGAAAGAAGAGCGAACGCGCAATGCCAGTAGGCTATAGCAGTTATTTATTCAGACCCATAAACATTCAATCTTCATGAAGAGAGGAGAAAGCCTCCTGCATTTATTTCTAGTCCTATATTATTCAATGATGTCATTAGACATTATTTATAACTTTACTTTTACTTTTGATACTTAAGTATATTTTAGCAATTTAATTTAATTTGATACTTAAGTATATTTTAAACCAAATACTTTTAGACTTTTACTCATGTAGAATTTTACTGGGTTACTTTGACTTTTACTTGAGTTATTTTCTATTAAGGTATCTTTACTTTTACTCAAGTATGACAATTGGGTACTTTTCCCACCACTGGGTGTCCTTAATATTTTGTATTCTCAGTGTACAATACAGTGCAGTAATACAGTTCACACTCAAAAAGATTAGCCTATTGGAGATAGTTTAATTTATTTACCCAAGAGAGCAAATAGCTATCTACATCTATGGGCTTTTCTGTTTTTCTGTCATGTCTTATATGTATTGGATAAAAGCACAATAAGTTGGGCTTTTTGGGTCTTGGGCTCATTAAATGTCTTTAATGTAGGGCTCATAAAGTGTATGGCTCATAAAGTGTATGGCTTAATGTATGGCTCGGGCTCGGGATATACTTTTTGATCAAAGCTCTAATCAAATCCAGATATAGGGCTATTTATATGCTTTATAATGCTTTTGAATGACACGTCCGGTTTTGGCAGGAAGGACCTGGTTGACCGGGAGAAAAGTGATATATTCTCAGGATGTAACATTTGTAAAATATCAACAAAGTAATAACACAGATGAGGTGACGTGACATGGTGGGTGGAAAGAGAGGGTGGGCTGACAGATATGCAAAGAGAGGGTGGGCTGACAGATATGCAAAGTGAGGGTGGGCTGACAGATATGGAAAGAGAGGGTGGGCTGACAGATATGGAAAGAGAGGGTGGGCTGACAGATATGGAAAGAGAGGGTGGGCTGACAGATATGGAAAGTGAGGGTGGGCTGACAGATATGGAAAGAGAGGGTGGGCTGACTGATATGGAAAGAGAGGGTGGGCTGAGAGATATGGAAAGAGAGGGTGGGCTGACAGATATGGAAAGAGAGGGTGGGCTGACTGATATGGAAAGAGAGGGTGGGCTGACTGATATGGAAAGAGAGGGTGGGCTGACAGATATGGAAAGGGAGGGTGGGCTGACAGATATGGAAAGAGAGGGTGGGCTGACAGATATGGAAAGAGAGGGTGGGCTGACAGATATGGAAAAAGAGGGTGGGCTGACAGATATGGAAAGACAGGGATGGGGCAGAGAGAGGGGGGGGAGATGTCCTGATGGAAACGTCTGGAACATCTTTGGAACATGGGGGCTTAGCACAAAATGTGGAGCTTGTAAGAGTGCATGCATGTTTTCAAACGCTTTTTGAATTCTTGCAATGTACACCAGATACCAGATGTTATTACATCATCCCCGATTTTCACAGCATAGATGAGTTGCCATATTCATACATAGCACATTGGGCCTCATGAGGTCTTAATTTGCGGCTCGCTGTGATTTTCCTATTTTCCATTCATAATACATAACAATGATACAATTTCAATTCAATGTGTTTAATGCATGCCTGAATCACTACATTGAATATATATATATATATATATTGTTCCTTGGACGGCAGATAGATGGCAGTATAGCGCAGCTGTTGAACAGAAAGGCCGCAATAGATCGTTTGCCAAAATAGTACGCAACTGCTCAGCTACAGCGACCGACACATATCAGTTTGCTACTAGCTAATCTTGCAGTCTGGTAACCATGAATCGATTTATTGTAAAATAGAAACGTACATCTATTGACAATGAAAATGAGGGGGAAGAGCTGGAGAACAAGGTGACAGCTATGAACAAACAACCACTGGAGAACCAGGAAAATCAGGAAGATGGCAGCGGGGAAATGTAGCTAGCTAAAGTAGCTAACAGAAATGCCAAAATAGCTTGTACAGTCATTCAAGAAGCACACCGAAAGTTCCAAGAGACATGGACATACAAGTATTTTTTGTACTGCATAATGGCACTAGTTCACTTTGTCTTATTTGCCAGAACAGAAGGCAGTTAATTGTTTTAAACGAGCAAATTTAGAGCAACATTTCCAGTCGCACCATGCCCACTTTGACAAAACATATCCGCCACAAAGCAACCTCAGAAACAACCAAATAGCGCAACTCAAAGGACAACAACAAATGATGGACAGATCCAGCACTGTTGTAGAGAAAACGACCGAGGCAACATATGAGATTGCTTGGATACTGGCGAGAAACAAAGCCTTCACAGACGCGGATATTGTCCAAAAATGTTTTGGGCCTCAGCCGAAATAGTGTATGCTAATTTCACAAACATGGAAGCTATTTTAAAGCAAATTAAGGGACTGCAACTCTCAGACTCGACCATAACAAGGGGCATAGAAGACATTGGCGAGGACATCGGTAAGCAACTGATTAATGACATATCCGTGGCACCGTGTTTTAGTATTGCGCTTGACGAAAGCACTGATGTAAGAGACATTGCCCGATTATGTGTTTGAAAATTGTGAAACAAAAACAGAGAAACAGGCTGACCAATGCACACCTTGATTGCCTCACAATGATAGCAACAACAGACTATAAATTTAGAATGAATTCAATCAAGATGCAGAAGGGACATTTTCACTCATCCAACTACTGAGGTAACCCTTAATATGGGTCTTATACATGTGATGTAGCCTATTTGATGTGTGTGTATATATTTGTGTTGTGCTGTACATCAAATCAATTGCATGTGCTCTATTGCTCTCAATTGATAATTGATCATATTGGAAGAAGTACAACAAATTCAAGATCTGTACGAACCTATGAATGATTGTATCAACCCAATGCGGTTTGTAACACTGCTCTATAGTAACATTACCTGCACTAATCAATGTTTTATAAGGATGAATGAACCCACCTAAACCTACCACTTCACTCCCAAGGAGAATCATGGAGATTGTTGATGTGTCCTTTTTAGGTCTCTCTGAAACAGAACAGTTGTGTAACGGCCTCACACTCACACACACACACACACAATCCCAGGTCGTGGAGGCTGTTTTGTGAAAACACCTTGGGCTGAATGGCATCTGTTAAAAGATGTTGACATATTTTCAGCAATCAACCATCAAACCCTGACCTGACTGGTTTCATGCCACTCCCTGGCATCTTTCATCAGATCTCTTATCTTCTCTCCTGTTCCTCCCCTCCTGCCATTTCCAACAGCACCCTCCATCTCTCGCTCACTGCCCACAATAAAGGAGAGGAGCGATGGAGAGACACACGACTCTGTGTCTGTGGAACATTCTGTGTGTGTTTGTGTGCATACTGTACGTGTGAACCAAGAGTAGCCTCCATAGTGCAGATAGCTCCTCACAGTGCTTTTGGCCTCCATACTGAGAAAGTCCTTTGGTGTTGTGTCTGTTCACTGAGTAGGAACACTGAGACTATATTTGGCGTTGTGTCTGTTCAATGAGTAGGAACACTGAGAGTATATTTGGCGTTGTGTCTGTTCAATGAGTAGGAACACTGGGAGTATATTTGGCATTGTGTCTGTTCATTGAGTAGGAACACTGAGAGTATATTTGGCATTGTGTCTGCTCGCTGAGTAGGAACACTGAGAGTATATTTGGCATTGTGTCTGTTCACTGAGTAGGAACACTGAGAGTATATTTGGCATTGTGTCTGTTCACTGAGTAGGAACACTGAGAGTATATTTGGCATTGCAGTGTTTCCCCTAGTATTTTTTTCAGCAGTGGTGGCAGAGTTTTTTAAAATGTATTATTTTCCCCTAACCCTACCACCCCTCCCCTAATTTGTGGCAGAGTGGCAGATCTATACATCTCCAATAAATGTGATGACACAGTGACTTTTTATTTATTTTTGTCTCATTTGTCTCTGACAGATTAATACTCTTCTATCTCTGACCTCTGTAACTGCTTCACTCTGACCTCTCAGACCTCATTTTGTCTCCAACTCTCCAGAGATCTGAAATTGGATAACATCCTGTTGGATGCACATGGCCACTGTAAGCTGGCTGACTTTGGCATGTGTAAGGAGGGGATCCTCAACGGAGTCACCACCACCACCTTCTGCGGGACCCCTGACTACATCGCTCCTGAGGTAAACCTCAACCCTCCTTCTACCACTACACTCTAGCCTTCATCCTCTACCCTTCATCTTCTACCCACTACCCTCCACCCTCTACCCTTCATCTTCTACCCACTACCCTCTACCCTTCATCCTCTACCCCCTACCCTTCATCCTTTACCCACTACCCTTCATCCTCAACCCACTACCCTCCATCCTCATCCACTACCCTCTACTAACTACCCTTCATTCTCTACATTCTAACCTCTACCCACTACCCTCTACAGTCTGACAGTAAACCACCCATTCATCTGGGACAGTCTGGCAGTAAACCACCCATTCATCTGGGACAGTCTGGCAGTAAACCACCCATTCATATGGGACAGTCTGGCAGTAAACCTCCCATTAATCTGGGACAGTCTGGCAGTAAACCACCCATTCATCTGGGACAGTCTGCCAGTAAACCACCCATTCATCTGGGACAGTCTGACAGTAAACCACCCATTCATCTGGGACAGTCTGACAGTAAACCACCCATTCATCTGGGACAGTCTGACAGTAAACCACCCATTCATTGTCTGACAGTAAACCACCCACTCACTTATCTGGGACAGTCTGACAGTATTCAACCACCCATTCATCTGGGACAGTCTGACAGTAAACCACCCATTCATTTGGGACAGTCTGACAGTAAAACATCCATTCATCTGGGATTGTCTGACAGTAAACCACCCACTCACTTATCTGGGACAGTCTGACAGTATTCAACCACCCATTCATCTGGGACAGTCTGACAGTAAACCACCCATTCATCTGGGACAGTCTGACAGTAAAACATCCATTCATCTGGGATTGTCTGACAGTAAACCACCCACTCACTTATCTGGGACAGTCTAACAGTAAACCACCCATTCATCTGGGACAGTCTGGCAGTAAACCACCCATTCATTGTCTGACAGTAAACCACCCACTCACTTATCTGGGACAGTCTGACAGTATTCAACCACCCATTCATCTGGGACAGTCTGACAGTACTCAACCACCCTTTCATTTGGGACAGTCTGACAGTAAAACATCCATTCATCTGGGATTGTCTGACAGTAAACCACCCACTCACTTATCTGCGACAGTCTGACAGTACCTAACCACCCATTCATCTGGGACAATCTGGCAGTAAACCACCCATTTATCTGGGACAGTTTGACAGTAAACCACCCATTCATCTGGGATTGTCTGACAGTACTCAACCACCCACTCATCTGGGACAGTCTGGCAGTAAACCACCCATTTATCTGGGACAGTCTGACAGTAAACCACCCATTCATCTGGGATTGTCTGACAGTAAACCACCCACTCACTTATCTGCGACAGTCTGACAGTACTCAACCACCCATTCATCTGGGATTGTCTGACAGTAAACCACCCACTCACTTATCTGCGACAGTCTGACAGTACTCAACCACCCATTCATCTGGGATTGTCTGACAGTAAACCACCCACTCACTTATCTGCGACAGTCTGACAGTACTCAACCACCCATTCATCTGGGACAGTCTGACAGTAAAACATCCATTCATCTGGGACAGTCTGACAGTAAAACATCCATTCATCTGGGACAGTCTGACAGTACTCAACCACCCATTCATCTGGGACAGTCTGACAGTACTCAACCACCCATTCATCTGGGACAGTCTGATAGTACTCAACCACCCATTCATCTGGGACAGTCTGACAGTAAAACATCCATTCATCTAGGACAGTCTGACAGTAAAACATCCATTCATCTGGGACAGTCTGACAGTAAAACATCCATTCATCTGGGACAGTCTGACATTAAAACATCCATTCATCTGGGACAGTCTGACAGTAAAACATCCATTCATCTGGGACAGTCTGACAGTAAAACATCCATTCATCTGGGACAGTCTGACAGTAAAACATCCATTCATCTGGGACAGTCTGACAGTAAAACATCCATTCATCTGGGACAGTCTGACAGTAAAACATCCATTCATCTGGGACAGTCTGACAGTAAAACATCCATTCATCTGGGACAGTCTGACAGTAAAACATCCATTCATCTGGGACAGTCTGACAGTACTCAACCATCCATTCATCTGGGACAGTCTGACAGTAAACCACCCATTCATCTGGGACAGTCTGACAGTACTCAACCATCCATTCATCTGGGACAGTCTGACAGTACTCAACCACCCATTCATCTGGGACAGTCTGACAGTAAAACATCCATTCATCTGGGACAGTCTGACAGTACTCAACCACCCATTCATCTGGGACAGTCTGACAGTAAACCACCCATTCATCTGGGACAGTCTGACAGTACTCAACCACCCATTCATCTGGGACAGTCTGACAGTAAAACATCCATTCATCTGGGACAGTCTGACAGTAAAACATCCATTCATCTGGGACAGTCTGACAGTAAAACATCCATTCATCTGGGACAGTCTGACAGTAAAACATCCATTCATCTGGGACAGTCTGACAGTAAAACATCCATTCATCTGGGACAGTCTGACAGTAAAACATCCATTCATCTGGGACAGTCTGACAGTACTCAACCACCCATTCACTTATCCGGGACAGTCTGACAGTACTCAACCATCAATTCCATAAGTTACTCTCTCACATGTTGTACTCTTTCATTGACTCGACTCTTTACCCTCTACTCTGCTTCTCTCTCACCTTTTCATAAAAAAAGCTCACTCAATAAATTACTCAATCAATCAATAAATTACTCAATCAATCACTACATTTCTCAGTCAATCAATAAATTACTCAATCAATCACTAAATTACTCAATCAATCACTAAATTACTCACTCAATCAATAAATTACTCAATCAATCAATAAATTACTCAATCAATAAATTAATCAATCAATAAATTAATAAATTACTCAATCAATCACTCAATATATCACTCAATCAATCAAACTCATGTACTCATTTGTTCTACTCATTCTCTCATTATATCATCCCTAATGAGCTGGTATCACAAGTATTCTGTTCCCCCTTACTACCTTATAAATCCTGCTGTAGTGTAGCTGGTGTTAGTGTTTCCTGTGCCCCTGTATTTTTTAGATCCTAAAGGAGCTTTTGTATGACATGGTGTTACATTATTTCCTGTCCCCCTGTGTGTTTAGATCCTACAGGAGCTAGAATATGGCCCCTCTGTGGACTGGTGGGCTCTGGGGGTGCTTATGTACGAGATGATGGCTGGCCAGCCCCCCTTCGAGGCTGACAATGAGGATGACCTGTTTGAGTCCATTCTCCACGATGATGTCCTCTACCCAGTGTGGCTAAGCAAGGAGGCAGTTTCCATCCTGAAAGCGGTCAGTAACCTACAGTTGATCTCCCTGTCCTAGTCTGCCTGTATCTCTAACCATCCCTCTTTGCTCTCCTTTGTATCCCCTCTTTCTTCATATCTTTCCCACTCGTTATTCCACTTGTTCTTTACCAGACCCCTTTCTTCCCCACACCTTACCTTATTGTCGTCTCCTCCTCCTCTTCCTCCTCCTGCTGTCTCTCTCTCTCTGCCTGTCTCTGGTGAGGTAGTAAAATGGTGTTCAGTGATTAGCAGAGTGAGGAGCAAGGATGAGCAGGGCTGGGTGGAATTAGTTCAGAGAGCCAGAGTGGCTGTGCGGTGCTGTGTGGGCTGGGGAGAGAGGCCTGGGAGACGTTGCACTTCATGTGGGAAAAGAACAGCGTGTTTGTGTTCTCTGGTGGTTTCGGGGCTTGTGTAATCGCACAATCGGGGAGGCAGGGGTGAGCCGCCCCAGCATTCAGAGGGTCCTCCTCTTCCAAGAACGTGGCCGGCTTTCTGTGTGTGTGTGCGTGCGTGGGGGAGTGTGTAATATTTGTTAGTGCCTGTGCTTGTGTGTGGATGTGAATTACGTGCTTTTTCGTTTGTGTCCTGTTTGGTGGTGTGTATGGACATTGTGTAATTCTATATTTGTGTTTTAGTGTTGCAGAATATTCCTGTGAGTGTGTTAGTTTGTGTGTGTGTCCCAAGTTCCTGTGTGATCTTTTTTCCATCACAAGTCATGCGTTTACTTTGGCCGTCCCCTGCCTGTTTGCAAAGCCTTGTGGGAAAGCAGGCGTGCTTGCCTTGGACGGGCACGTGTTACTCTGTGATCAGTCTCACTGGTACTTTGGTCACATTACCCGGCCCAGAGGTCCTAATGGTTATATCTGACCACGAGATTCTTCAAATGACCACTGGTCTCTTAACGATGACCACTAAGACCACTCTGCACCACTTGACCGTCTGAACCCCTCACTCATGCTCTTTCACCTCTATTTCTCTCTTCCTAACATTCACATCCTTGCCCCATGTTCCTAAGGAGGCCAAGAGGAATAAGTCAAGTACCTTTATGTCCCTTCCCCCTTTATCCATCTGCCTGTTTCCCTGTCCTGTAGTTCATGACGAAGAGTCCAAACAAGCGTCTGGGCTGTGTGATCACCCAGGGCTTGGAGGAGGCCATCAAGGTTCATCCCTTCTTCAAGGAGATCGACTGGGTTCTGCTGGAGCAGAAGAGGGTCAAACCACCCTTCAAACCTCGCATTGTGAGTTAGCACTTATAGCTCAGACCATGTAGGGTAAAGTTGCCTGTAAATGCTGATCTTGGGTCAGTTTAGCATTTTAAGGTTAGGATTGGAGGAGGGGAAGCTGATTCTAGATCTACACCTAAGGGTATACTTCACCATGGAGTGTGTCTGAACTATTAGGGAACATACCGTACTGTATGTTTTAGGGCCCTTACTGTTCCTCCCTCACCATTATTAACCTCTAACCTTCAACATGGAAATAAGTTATAGACTTGTATGTATTTATCCTCTATTATGCTTATTCAAGTGTATACTTAAGCAATAACGCACAAGGGGGTGTGGTATATGGCCAATATACCACAGCTAAGGGCTGTTTTTATGCACGACGCAAAGCAGAGTGCCTGCATACAGCCCTTGGCCATGGTATATTGGCCATATACCACACCCCCTTGTGCGTTATTGCTTATACCACAAACTCCCGAGGTGCCTTATTGCTATTGTAAACTGGTTACCAACGTAATTAGAGCAGTAAAATACATATTTTGTCATACCCATGGTATGATTGCTATTGATCTTATTTTTGTTGAAAATCCTATACATTTTGCTTTCAATTGTTTGGTTTTTGATTTCAACATCCATTATTTCACCCGTCCTCAAAAAAACATACTTTTTCATGTTCACAATTCATTTTATTTTGAATTCAATACATGGCGTGAAATTGACCCCATATAGGATCTTAATTTGATCACCTTGTTGCAGCAGAACTTTCCTGCAATGCAGGACATTTTTTACTTGTAGTGTATTTGAGGTTTAAAAGGCTTCTGTAGTTAGTAATTTCCACTTTGAAATTTCAGACTTGAATTATGCTTAAGATGGGTTTTCCACACAATAACTCTGTTAAGGCTATGTAAGGGAGGCGGATTCAGGTGCAGGAGAGCAGAGTAGAGTAAACAGGCACACTTTTATTCCGGTTTATTTCGGGTCGAGAGCCAGACCCGGTTCACCGGGGTCTCAATGCGGTGACGGTCCGCGCTGGTCTTCGGTGAAGCGAGGCTCGCGGTAGGTGAACATGGGCGGCATCCCATGTCTCCTCCGCGCGCCTGAACCAGTTATCCACTGCAGGAGCCTCGGTCTGACCCTGATGCCACGGCGCCTGAACCGGCTGGTACCCCAAAACGCATTGAAAGGGTGAGAGGTTAGTGGAGGAGTGGCGAAGCGAGTTCTGTGCCATCTCGGCCCAGGGCATGAAAGCCGCCCGCTCCCCCGGGCGGTCCTGGCAATCGGACCGCAGAAACCTGCCCACCTCCTGGTTGACTCTCTCTCTCTACTCTCATGGTGAAAACCCGAGGCAAGGCTGATCGAGACCCCCAGACGTTCCATGAACGCCTTCCAAACTCTCGACGTGAACTGGGGACCCCGATCAGACACGATATCCTCAGGCATCCCGTAGTGCCGGAAGACGTGATTAAACAGGGCTTCCGCAGTCTGTAGGGCCATAGGAAGACCATGCAGAGGGAGGAGACGACAGGACTTAGAGAAACGATCCACAACGACCAGGATCGTAGTGTTTCCCTGTGAAAGAGGTTGATTGGTTAAAAAATCCACAGCCAAGTGTGACCACGGTCGTTGTGGAACGGGTAAGGGGTGTAGCTTACCTCTGGGCAGGTGTCTCGGAGCCTTACACTGGGCAAACACCGAGCAGGAGGAAACATAAACCCTTACGTCCTTAGCTAAGGTGGGCCACCAGTACTTCCCAGTCAGACAGCGCACCATCCGACCGATCCCCGGATGACCAGAGGGGGGTGACGTGTGGGCCCAATAGATCAACTGGTCACGGACAGCAGACGGAACGTACATACGCCCGACAGGACACTGGAGGGGAGCAGGCTCTGTACGCAACGCCTGCTCAATGTCCGCGTCCAACTCCCACACGACAGGCGCTACCATGCAAGGGGCCGGGAGTATGGGAGTCTGATCCATAGGCCGCTTCTCTGTGTCATACAGCTGGGACAGTGCGTCTGCTTTCGTATTCTGGGAGCCTGGTCTGTAGGACAGGGTAAACACAAGATAGGTAAAGAACATGGCCCACCTTGCCTGACAAGGATTCAGTCTCCTCGCTGCCTGGATGTACTCCAGGTTGTGGTGGTCAGTCCAGATGAGAAAAGGGTGTTTAGCCCCCTTAAGCCAATGTCTCCACGCCTTCAACCCTTTAACCACAGCCAACAGCTCCTGGTCCCCCACATCATAGTTACCGCTGGGCTGACCTTCTTCGAGAAGAAGGCACAGGGGCGGAGTTTTGTTGGATAACCCGAGCACTGTGAGAGCACGGCTCCTATCCCAGCCTCGGACGGGTCCACCTCCACTATGAACGCCAAAGAGGGATCCGGATGGGTCAGCACGGGAGCCGAAGTAAACAGAGCCCATAGTTGCCCAAAAACCCTGTCCGCCTCAGCCGACCACTGCAACCTTCCTGGACCCCCCTTCAGCAGTGAGGTAATGGGAACAGCCACCTGGCCAAAACCCCGGATAAATCTCCGGTAGTATTTGGCAAACCCTAAAAATCGCCAATTACGCACGGCTGCAATGCGATCACTCTCCATCTCCACCCCTGATGTGGAAATGCGATACCCTAGGAAGGAGACGACCTGCTGAAAAAACAGGCATTTCTCGGCCTTGACGTACAGGTCATGCTCCAACAGTCGTCCAAGCACCTTGCGTACCAAGGACACATGCTCGGCGCATGTAGCTGAGTATATCAGGATGTCATCTATATACACCACTACACCTTGCCCGTGCACGTCCCTGAAAATCCCGTCAACAAAGGCTTGGAAAACTGATGGAGCATTCATCAACCCGTACGGCATGACTAAGTACTCATAATGCCCTCAGATGGTACTAAACGCTGTCTTCCACTCGTCTCCCTCCCGGATACGCACCAGGTTATACGCCCTCCTGAGATCCAGTTTTCGTGAAGAAGTGCACCCCGTGCATTGACTCAATCGCCGTGGCGATAAGAGGTAGCGGGTAACTGTACCTCACCGTGATTTGATTTAGACCTCTATAGTCAATGCACGGGTGTAAACCTCCATCCTTCTTCTTCACAAAAAAAGAAACTCGAGGAGGCAGGTGAAGTGGAGGACCAAATGTACCCCTGACGCAGGGATTCGGAGAAATAAGTCCCCATAGCCACCGTCTCCGCTTGCGACAGGGGATACACGTGACTCCTGGGTGACTCCAGCGTCTGCCAGGAGATTTATCGCACAATCCCCCCGTCGATGTGGTAATAATTGAGTCGCCTTCTATTTACAGAAGGTGAGAGCCAAATTAGCATATTCTGGGGGTTGCACATGGCGGAGACCTGGTCTGGACTTTCCACCATGGGAGCACCAACAGAAACCCCTACACACCTCCTCAAGCACTTTCGCGACCACCCTGTGAGAGTCCTCTGTTGCCAGGAAATAATGGGGTTATGATGAGCTAACCCTCTGGACGTCGGCGGTTGACCAGCAGGTTATCCAACCGAATGGACAAATCCACCAGTTGGTCGAAGGAGATGGTGGCATCCCTGCTGGCCAGCTCAATTCGTGCGTCCTCGTGCAGGCTGCATCGATAGTGGTCAATGAGGGCCCTGTCGTTCCAGCCTGAGCCGGCGGCCATGGTCCGGAATTCCAAGGCGAATTCCTGGGAGCTCCTCGTCCCCTGCCTCAAATGGAAGAGCCGTTCTCCCGCTGCTCTCCCTTCGGGCGGTTGGTCGAAGGCGGCCCGGAAGCGACAGGTAAACTTCTCGAAGTGGTCCAACGTCGCATCATTTTCTCCCCACACGGCGTTTGCCCACTCCAGAGCTCTCCCTGAGAGGCATGAGACGAGGGCAGACACTCTCTCCCTTCCCGAGGGAGCTGGGTGCACAGTGGCCAGGCAAAGGTCCAGTTGTAATAGGAATCCCTCGCACTGTGTGGCTGTTCCATCCTACTCCCTAGGAAGGGAGAGATGTATCCCACTTGGGACTGGCTCCGGATGGAATGGGTGGAGACAACCCTGGTTGCGCTGGTCGAAGCACTGGAGAGACTTCCTGTCTCCCCCAGCGGTCCATGGTCTGGACAACGTGATCCATCATGGCACCAAGATGTTGTAACATAGCCGAATGTTCCTGGACGCGCTCCTCGACTCCTCTAACTGGGGTACCTGCTCCTGCTGACTCCATAGTAGGTGTGTAATTCTGTTAAGGCTGTGTAAGGGAGGCGAAGTCAGGTGCAGGAGAGCAGAGTAGAGTAAACAGGTGCACCTTTATTCAGGTCAAAAAATAGGCACAACATGACATCTAAGTGCCCAAAAACACAGAACATTTTAATACAAAAGTAAAGCGCGTGAACATACACCATTAACAATAAACAATTACACACAAAGACATGGAGGGGAACAGAGGACTAACTACATGCAGTGTGATTATGGAATGAAAACCATGTGTATGAAACAAGACAAAACAAATGGATATATGAGAAATGGAGCGGCAATGGCTAGAAAGCTGGTGACGTTGATCGCCGAACGCCGCCCGAACAAGGAGAGGAGCCGACTTCAGCGGAAGTCGTGACAAATTCAAATTTCCTGTGGCTGCAGGAATATTTTCCTGCTGTAGAAAACTGACTTAAGTTACGATCCTACATCTGTATCCAAGCATAAGTATTCCTGTGTGTGTATAGTGTAAAGATAGAGAGCTGCGGAATGGGCTGGGTATGAGTTGGTATGAAATGCCTGAAGGGGTGTGAGGGGAAGGGTCCGTCTTGTTCCCATGTACACAGAGAGGGGGCGACGAGCACCTCAACAATCACACAACGTGAATGAGAGAACTGGGGGCATGAAAGAAAGGTTCTGTGATTACTCCATCCATGTCTATTATGTCAATCAGCCTTGCTTTATAATGACTTTATCAAGGAAACACAAACAACAATCAATCCACGTGTGACACTAATTCACTAGTAATAACACTATGACTGTCTTTAGAAATGTTTTCAGAGATCTAATTTGGAAGTCATCATCCTGTTTTTCCTTACTATTCCTCCTGCTTCCCTTCCTTTCTGCTCCTGTACAGAAAACCAAAAGGGACGTGAACAACTTTGACCAGGACTTCACTCGCGAGGAGCCTGTCCTCACCCCTGTAGAAGACGCCATTATTAAGCAGATTAACCAAGATGAGTTCAAGGGTTTCTCCTACTTTGGAGGGGAGGAGACTCTGTCCTAAGGCCTGCACACACACACACACACACACACACACACACACACACACACACACACACACACACACACACATACACACGCAAATGCTGTCTGCCTCATCTTTGTGTTTATGCACGCACACCAACACACCCACATATGCATGTATAGACACACATACATGTATATGCAGAAACACTGACATACACACTCGCATTCACAAACACACACACACACATACATATATTCTCACATACAGACATCCAGAAAGATACTGTACAATACACACAGAGTAAATTATTACATTCACACACTCATACAACACTCCGGCCATTAGGGCCTCTGATTAGTAACAACTCCAAAACATAAACCTGATCATCTACAGCGCTGTACCAGTATATTTTTCTGTCTGTCCATCAGTGCATGTTTTCTATGTTAAAAATCTATGTCATTTGAGAGTAGGTCATATAGGAAGCCCATCTGCTTTATTATCAAGTTCCTATTGGCTGGTCCAGATCACTCCTGATCCAATCAGAGCGGTAAAAAAAAAACTCATTGTGGTGGTGGGTGGCCAATGGATTGGCCTCCTGAGACTGAATATAGCCTGGCCCTTGGCCCGGGCTGATAACAGTGATGAAAGCTCCTCACAGTCCTGCCCCAGATTGTGTCACAAGGCCCTTTCCAGTGGACTATGAAATGAACAGGGAATGTTTGTGTGACGGTGTCAACTTTATGTGTATATAAGGATTAAAAGGTCAGGGGTTATGTGTGCTTTGGGCAGGGGTCTTGTTCGACAAGGTCTTCGTACGATAGGTCATACTTTCAACTGTTTCGACAAATATCCTAGTTCCTCAGTGAGTATATGACACTGAAACAATGATATTATTATATTAATCTGTAATTTCTCAAGCTGTCCTTTAAGTCTCTCGATGTACTAGAATCTCCTCTGTCGTGTTTGAATGCGAAAAACCAAATCCTTAGAACCAATGATTGTATTTAAAAAAGCTATATTAAAAAAACGATTGGTTCACAGTATCAATAAAAAAGAGAAGCCTGTAACTATTGATACTGTTTCAAAGTTTCCTCACGATCAAAACAACGGCAGAATTAGAATGAGTCCATGTATAGTACATCAAATGCCTTTTGTGTGTAACTGCGAACCAGTTACGTATTGTAGATATGCCCACAGTGTTATGGTAGTCTAGATTCATATATTCCAAATGAATGCCATGGGTTTCAATGTGGAAGAATGTGCTTGTATGCATGAGTGATCGTGGGGATACAACTGAATGTATCGCATCTGTTTGCGTGCACGTGTGTGTGTCTGTTAGTATACTGCGAGGTAGTAGTTTGTGCGAGTTTGTTTTGAGTGTGCGATATAGGCAGTGGGTTCATGAGAATGGCCCTTTTGAAGCTTTTTACATTTCATTGGGTCGGTTTTATTTCATTGTGTGTTTTATTTCATTACGTTTGATTTTTCGTGATTTTACTGGATTGTCTTGTTGCTCAGAGTTTGAAATCCTGGATTTCCCTGCTATGCAACAAGACTCACAATCATGTGGGTGAAGGCATCACCAGATAGCCGTGTCTTTCCCTCTGTACAGACCACCTTGTATATAGAAGCCTGTGGACTTCTTGGAGAAATAGAGGTATCATCCTCTGCATGGTCATGCATATGATATTATTGTGTATTATTAGAATATGAAAACGTTACAATGTCCATGTGCAATATTCTGTGTATGTTTCTGTCTGTTTTTGCTTTCCTTTTCTTTCTTGCCAGGTGTCTTCACTGTTCTTCCCTCCGCTGACTCTTTGCTGTTGTTCTGTTTGGTTTTTACATATATATGCATGGCTGTTTTCATTTGCCTGTCCTCAACTCAGCTGATAGCCATGTCTATGTGCTTCCTTCAGAATGCTCCCTCAAACCACCCCACCACCCCTTTCCCTGCCCTCTCTCCTTAACTCTCTTTGAAAAGGTCAACATTTCCTATAGCATATCTCTTTAAAACATCAATGTAACCAAAGGTAGCAAAGCTATTGGATTAATTCATTTTATGGAAACCATTGACCTTCTTAATGCACTCATGCCTAATAACTCTCTGACCAGTATATGGTTTATTGCAGGCCTACACCAAATCAAGGTAAAGTCCAATCTACTCTCAAATTATATCAATAACCATGTTGCTTTGTTTCAATACTGCAAGTAGTACATTCCATTTTGGAGTAGAAACTTTAAAGTAACGTTTGAAATTTGGAGTGATAGTAGTAGGACTATTTGCAATTGAAGAGGCAGGGGTGGCACTGTGGTAGTGAAAGTAGCAGTACTGTAGAAGGAGCCGTAGCATTTGTTATTGTAGTAGTAGTTTTTGTAGTGTAGATGTAGTATTATTAGTAGCATGTATAATAGTGCTAGCTCCACTAGCAGTAGCAGTTATGGTATGGGGAGCAGGAGTAACTGTAGCAACAGTGGTAGTAACAGTAGTAATAGTGGACAGTATCATGGCATCAACTGTTAAAGCAATACTGATCAAGCAGTATTTAAAAGGCTTTAAACATGCCTCTCATACTAGATCCTGAAAATGCTTAACGCCCTTCCAGCACACACACCACTGCATGTAGGCCTTTCATACACCTAAAGCGCCCATGCATTTGACATGTAGGCACCTGTGTCAATGGATCACATGATCCCCCTCTGTTACCCAGTTAGTGCATAGCAACATGAGAACCGTGTTAAAGGATCTGAAGGCGAAGAGGACATTTGACAGACGTCACCATTCAGGCTGGCACAATGCTGTTTCCTTATGCCAGTTTTTTAGGATGTAACTGTTACAGTACTTGTCTCCCCTCGTATAGCTCATATCTACCCTCTTCTCTCTGTCTGTATCGTGTCCTTTAATTTCATTTACCTGTCTCTTTGGTTTACAGTCTCTCTGTTTTGTCTGTGCTTCTCGATGTTAGGCCTCTTATGTTTGTGTTTTGTAAGATGACGGATCCCTGTCCTAGGGTGGCCCAGCAGGTCCAAAATCCTCCATGCCAAATGCTAACTCCAATTGTCCATCCTCCTTCTTTTATTTTGACTTTTTAAACTGTCTGTGATAGGAAGAAGAAAAGAACAGCACATAGGAAACCCATTTGGTCTGTTGTAAAGTCATTGAACCAGTAACGCTCAATAAGTATAATATACTGTACATGGCTGGAGAAGTACCTCTTAAATTGTGTGTAAAAATATGTCTGGCTGAGTATTATGTATTTTTTTTTACATACAGTAGAATAAAACATACAGACATATGCATTATATTACTGTATGTACCTCTACATTTAGGATCGGTTTCCCGAACCCAAATTAAGACTACTTCTGGACTAAAAAGCATGTTCAATAATGAATATCTATTGAAATTGCTTTTTAAACCAGGACAAGGCTTATTTCTGGGTCTGGGTAACCGGATTTAATTTTCGGTTTCTGTATTGTGAAGCTTTATATGTACAATTTGTCACCTGACTGATGTTTTATTTTGAATTCCTTTGCCATTTATTAGTGTTATGTCATTGTAAGCATTTTGCTGTGTGCCAAATGTACTGTATTCTAAAGGATGTGAATGTGTATTGTTTGTTTTTGGAACCTATTAAATATGATGATGTCAAAACAAATAGTGGGTTTGCTTGTTTTAGGGCTAATTTCTGTTCAGTGTTAATCAATATTTACTGTATGTATGCAAGGCTTCTTTGCAAAAGAGACCTTGGTTTCAATGGGATTCCCTGCTAAAATAAAGGTTTTTTAAAAATCTCTCTATGCAACACTGTTAAATTGCCAGGGTTGAATGCATGTAGAGTACTGTCCAGTGTCCATAACTGACCACTGTTGGAATGTACTCTGAGATATGCACTGCTAAAATGGTACCACGATGTGCAATTAATCATTGACTGATGTTCCACATTTTGGTATTCTTCCCTTTCAAAGCAAACATTGCATTCCCTGCTAGTGTCATGGAAACTGATAAAATATCTAGACAATATCTAGAGGGAAAAAACAACAGAAGATACCTATTATCACACATTATGGACTATAAACACCAGTGTCAGACTACTGGGCCATAACTTTGACATTGCTGTTATTGTTATCAATGACAATGTACAGCAACTGTTAAAGTCAAACACAGTTCAGCTACTCAGTTAGTGCTCTATATCTGATCGATGTCTCACAGGTGATAATTCACCCAAAATCACCATAGCTACATAATTCATAATCATCCTATTAGGGTACAGATATACACTATATATACAAAAGTATTTGGACACCCCTTCAAATTAGTGGATTTGGCTATTTGAGCTACACCTAACAGACATATACAATCCAGCACACAGCCATTCAATCTCCATACACAAACATTGGCAGTAGAATTGCCCTACTGAAGAGCTTAGTGACTTTCAACGTGGCACCGCTATAGGATGCCACCTTTCCAACAAGTCAGTTCATCACCTTTCTGCCCTGTTAGAGCTGCCCCTGTCAACATCCTTTCACTCCCTCCTCTCTACATTTTCCTCCTCTGTCTCTGCTGCTAAAGCCACTTTCTTCCACTCTAAATTCCAAGCATCTGCCTCTAACCCTAGGAAGCTCTTTGCCACCTTCTCCTCCCTCCTGAATCCTCCTCCCCCACCCCCCCCCTCCTCCCTCTCTGCAGATGACTTCGTCAACCATTTTGAAAAGAAGGTCGACGACATCCGATCCTCGTTTGCTAAGTCAAACGACACCGCTGGTTCTGCTCACACTGCCCTACCCTGTGCTCTGACCTCTTTCTCCCCTCTCTCTCCAGATGAAATCTCGCTTCAACCTGCCCGCTTGACCCTATCCCCTCCTCTCTTCTCCAGACCATTTCCGGAGACCTTCTCCCTTACCTCACCTCGCTCATCAACTCATCCCTGACCGCTGGCTACGTCCCTTCCGTCTTCAAGAGAGCGAGAGTTGCACCCCTTCTGAAAAAACCTACACTCGATCCCTCCGATGTCAACAACTACAGACCAGTATCCCTTCTTTCTTTTCTCTCCAAAACTCTTGAACGTGCCGTCCTTGGCCAGCTCTCCCGCTATCTCTCTCAGAATGACCTTCTTGATCCAAATCAGTCAGGTTTCAAGACTAGTCATTCAACTGAGACTGCTCTTCTCTGTATCACGGAGGCGCTCCGCACTGCTAAAGCTAACTCTCTCTCCTCTGCTCTCATCCTTCTAGACCTATCGGCTGCCTTCGACACTGTGAACCATCAGATCCTCCTCTCCACCCTCTCCGAGTTGGGCATCTCCGGCGCGGCCCACGCTTGGATTGCGTCCTACCTGACAGGTCGCTCCTACCAGGTGGCGTGGCGAGAATCTGTCTCCTCGCCACGCGCTCTCACCACTGGTGTCCCCCAGGGCTCTGTTCTAGGCCCTCTCCTATTCTCGCTATACACCAAGTCACTTGGCTCTGTCATAACCTCACATGGTCTCTCCTATCATTGCTATGCAGACGACACACAATTGGTCTTCTCCTTTCCCCCTTCTGATGACCAGGTGGCGAGTCGCATCTCTGCATGTCTGGCAGACATATCGGTGTGGATGACGGATCATCACCTCAAGCTGAACCTCGGCAAGACGGAGCTGCTCTTCCTCCCGGGGAAGGACTGCCCGTTCCATGATCTCGCCATCACGGTTGACAACTCCATTGTTTCCTACTCCCAGAGCGCTAAGAACCTTGGCGTGATCCTGGACAACACCCTGTCGTTCTCAACTAACATCAAGGCGGTGGCCCGTTCCTGTAGGTTCATGCTCTACAACATCCGCAGAGTACGCCCCTGCCTCACACAGGAAGCGGCGCAGGTCCTAATCCAGGCACTTGTCATCTCCCGTCTGGATTACTGCAACTCGCTGTTGGCTGGGCTCCCTGCCTGTGCCATCAAACCCCTACAACTCATCCAGAACGCCGCAGCCCGTCTGGTGTTCAACCTTCCCAAGTTCTCTCACGTCACCCCGCTCCTCCGCTCTCTCCACTGGCTTCCAGTTGAAGCTCGCATCCGCTACAAGACCATGGTGCTTGCCTACGGAGCTGTGAGGGGAACGGCACCGCAGTACCTCCAGGCTCTGATCAGGCCCTACACCCAAACAAGGGCACTGCGTTCATCCACCTCTGGCCTGCTCGCCTCCCTACCACTGAGGAAGTACAGTTCCCGCTCAGCCCAGTCAAAACTGTTCGCTGCTCTGGCCCCCCAATGGTGGAACAAACTCCCTCACGACGCCAGGACAGCGGAGTCAATCACCACCTTCCGGAGACACCTGAAACCCCACCTCTTCAAGGAATACCTAGGATAGGATAAGTAATCCTTCTCACCCCCCCCCTCCCCCTTAATGATTTAGATGCACTATTGTAAAGTGGCTGTTCCACTGGATGTCAGAAGGTGAATTCACCAATTTGTAAGTCGCTCTGGATAAGAGCGTCTGCTAAATGACTTAAATGTAAATGTAAATGTAACTGTAAGTGCTTTTATTGTGAAGTGGAAACGTCTAGGAGCAACAACGGCTCAGCCACAAAGTGGTAGGCCACACAAGCTCATAGATCGGGATCGCTGAGGGCTGAAGCTCATAGCACGTAAAAATTGTCTGTCCTCAGTTGCAACACTCACTAAAAAGTTGCAAACTGCCTCTGGAAGCAACTTCAGCACAATAACTGTTTGTCGGGAGCTTCGTGAAATGGGTTTCTATAGCAGCCTCACACAATCCTAAGTTCACCATGTGCAATGCCAAGCGTCGGCTGGAGTGATGTAAAGTTTGCTGCCATTGGACTCTGCAGCAGTGGAAACGTGTCCTTTGGAGTGATGAATCACGCTTCACCATCTGCAGGTCTGACGGACGT
Organism: Oncorhynchus masou masou; assembly: GCF_036934945.1. Taxonomy (NCBI): domain Eukaryota; kingdom Metazoa; phylum Chordata; class Actinopteri; order Salmoniformes; family Salmonidae; genus Oncorhynchus; species Oncorhynchus masou. Next base: position 19,079,523 of record NC_088242.1, on the reverse strand, counting down.
ATCTGGGTTTGGCGGATGCCAGGAGAACACTACCTGCCTCAATACATAGTGCCAACTGTAAAGTTTGGTGGAAGAGTATTCATTGCCTGGGGCTGTTTTTCATGGTTTGGGTTAGGTCCCTTCGTTCCATTGAAGGGAAATCAACGCTACAGCATACAATCACATTATAGAGGATTCTGTGCTGCCAACTTTCCTGTTTCAGCATGACAATACCCCCGTGCACAAAGCGAGGTCCATACAGAAATGGTCGAGATTAGTGTGGAAGAACTTGACTGGCCTGCTCAGAGCCCTGACTTCAACCCCATCGAACACCATTGGGATGAATTGGAACGCCGACTGCGAGCCAGGCCTAATCGCCCAACATCAGTGGCCGACCTCACTAATGCTCTTGTGGCCGAATGGAGTACCTGCAACAATGTTTCAATATCCAGTGGAAAGCCCAACTCTATATTCATGCTCATGATTTTGGAATGAGATGTTCAGCGAGCAGGTGTCCACATACTTTTGTTAATGTAGTGTAGGTCACTACAATGCTATTTACAGTTCAGTTGATGTGTGTCGAACCCATTGAACACGTTGACAGCCTCCTCTCCCCCTCACAATGGAGAAGAGTGCATTTTAAGCAGTTATATTTTGTTCAGAATTATACTATCCCATAATCATACAAGAAAATATTGATTTAAATGACAAATTCACAGTAGTTTGAGCCTGACTGAGGCCTATGCCGAAACCCGTCAGTTTTAAAATCTTATTCCATTGAACATGCCATAAAAATGCAGGCATTTTTCATTATTTGAAGAGTCCCTTGGTCCTCCTTGTTTTTTTGATGACCACTTAACCCCTTTACCAAAGAGCACCTTCTATCTACAAAGATCTACTGTTTTATATGCTAGCTCCACTTCCCTTCCTTTCTGCATGATTCATCAAATACAGTATTTGAGAAGGATGGCAGCTTGTATATTAGTTATTATGGGTCACTTTGACCCAGTGGGGTCTAACTCAACAGATGACTTACTGAAAGCAGTCACTGAACCTTCAGTTTACTTGTTTAATCCTTGAGATGAATAATTGTTATCACAAAGCTGTTTACGAGGGCAGTCCGATTCTAATCTTTTATTCACTAATTGTTATTTTGACTAATCAGATCAGCTCTTTTGACAATAATTGGGCAAAAGATCAGATTTAAAATGCCTGTGTAAACCCAGCCTTGTTTTAATAATTGTAAATACACATGCTCAGTGTGGTTAATCCACCAATAATTAAACACTTTAATGGAATGTTATGTGAGTTTCTTGGTACTGTTTATGTCAGAATGTCAGATTCACTGCAGCCCATCCAATCCATTCATTTGGCCAAATAGGAGATGATGCAGAACATATGGCATTTCATAAGTGACCTTAAGATCATGTGAAATCTCCAAAATGTGAAATAAATGTGACAAGATGTGTCTGGAGTTTGATAAACGTCATTGGCACTTGGATTGGAAGCAGTGCTATGGACAGAAGACATGAAAAGAAAGCTCTTTGGCTACGCACACCAGTGGTGGGTTTGGTGTTGGAAAACAGAAGCATATCTATGGACAGAAGACATGAAAAGAAAGCTCTTTGGCTACGCACACCAGTGGTGGGTTTGGTGTTGAAAAACAGAAGCATATCTATGGACAGAAGACATGAAAAGAAAGCTCTTTGGCTACGCACACCAGTGGTGGGTTTGGTGTTGAAAAACAGAAGCATATCTATGGACAGAAGACATGAAAAGAAAGCTCTTTGGCTACGCACACCAGTGGTGGGTTTGGTGTTGAAAAACAGAAGCATATCTATGCAGAAAAGTACCTCATACTTACGGTAAAATATGGTGGTGGATCTTCAATGTTATGGCGCTATTTTGCTTCCCCTGGTCGTGGGCTCCTTGTTAAGGCATCATGAAATTTACCAAGTACCAGGACATTTTAGCCAAAAACCTGGTTGCCTCTGCCAGGGGGCTGGAACTTGGCTGCAAGTGGATCTTCCAGCAAGACAATAACCCCAAGCACTAATAAAAATCCACAAAGAAATGGTTAATTGACAACAAAATCAACTTGCAATGGCCATCTCAGTCTCCGGACTTGAACCACATTGACAACCTGTGGTTTGAATAGAAGAGGGCAGTCCATAAAGGAAGACGAAGGATATCAAGGATCTGTAAAGATTTTGTATGGAGGAATGGTCTCAGCTCCCTCCCAATGTGTTCTCCAATCTCATGAAACATTTTAGAAAAATCCTCACAAGGGGAGGGTGCTGGAGTATTGAAAAGAGGGGTGACAATCATTTTGACCCCTGTCTTTTTTACATTTCATTTATTCATTTTTATTCAAAGCATCTTACTCTGAACAATTGTATTAGTATAAAATATAATTCCCTCTTTTTTTGCATACAATATAGCTCAGAATTTGTATTATTTATTTAATAAAGTATTTTTGATAATCTTTATTAAAGGTGTCAATAATTATGGACTTGACTGTATATCACATGTGGGGGAAAAATTGTGAAACATCTTCTTTAACATTTCGGAATGGCTAAACAAGCAACAGTTATCTGAGGATAGACTAAAACAGTTATTTATTCAGAAAAGGCATTTTTAGTAGATCCATCTTTAAAAAGACTCATGGGAACTCTGAATGCCCCAATTGGCTGGCATGAATGACAGGCGTGTGTTTTTCTGTTGCCATCAACGAACAAGCACATGAACAGATGAATGGTTGGGATGGTTGACATACTTATCTGTTCAATGCAAGGCCGTAAATTAAGCTACCTACAGTTGAAGTCGGAAGTTTACATACACCTTAGCCAAATATATTTAAACTCAGTTTTTCACAATTGCTGACATTTAATCCAAGTAAAAATTCTGTCTTAAGTCAGAAAGGATCACCACTTTATTTTAAGAATGTGAAATGTCAGAATAATAGTGGAGAGAATGATTTATTTCAGCTTTTATTTCTTTCATCACATTCTCAGTGGGTCAGAAGTTTCCATACACTCAATTAGTATTTCGTAACATTGCCTTTAAATTGTTTAACTTGGGTCAAACATTTCAGGTAACCTTCCAAAAGCTTCCCACAATAAGTTGGGTGAATTTTGGCCCATTCCTCCTGACAGAGCTGGTGTAACAGAGTCAGGTTTTTAGGCCTCCTTGCTCACACATGCTTTTTCAGTTCTGCCCACACATTTTCTATAGGATTGAGGTCAGGGCTTTGTGATGGCCACTCCAATACCTTGACTTTGTTGTCCTTAAGCAATTTTGCCACAACTTTGGAAGTATGCTTGGGGTCATTGTCCATTTGGAAGACCCATTTGCGACCAAGCTTTAACTTCCTGACTGATGTCTTGAGATGTTGCTTCAATATATCCACATCATTTTCCTGCCTTATGATGTCATCTATTTTGTGAAGTGCACCAGTCCCACCTGCAGCAAAGCACACCCACAACATGATGCTGCCACCCCCGTGCTTCACGGTTGGGATGGTGTTCTTTGGCTTGCAAGCATCCCCCTTTTCCCTCCAAACATAACGATGGTCATTATGGCCAAACAGTTCTATTTTTGTTTCATCAGACCAGATGATATTTCTCCAAAAGGTACGATCTTTGTCCCCATGTGCGGTTGCAAACTGTAGTGTGGCCTTTATGGCGGTTTTGGAGCAGTGACTTCTTTCTTGCTGAGTGGCCATTCAGGTTATCGTCGATATAGGACTCGTTTTACTGTGGATATAAAGAAGTACATCCCCAGATACACCTCCAATTGACTCAAATGATGTCAATTAGCCTACCAGAAGATTCTAGAGCCATGACATCATTTTCTGGAATATTCCAAGCTGTTAAAAGGCACAGTCAATTTAGTGTATGTACATTTCTGACCCACTGGAATTGTGATACAGTGAATTATAAATTAAATAATCTGTCTGTAAACAATTGTTAGAAAAATTACTTGTGTCATGCACAAAGTAGATGTCCTAACCGACTTGCCAAAACTATAGTTTGTTAACAAGATATTTGTGGAGTGGTTAAAAAACAAGTTTTAATGACTCCAACCTAAGTGTATGTAAACTTCCTACACAACATACAAGGGCAAGTCAACTCAAAATTGTAGGCCTCAAAGTATGTAGGCCTACAGGGACTCTGAACGACAGTATAAAACGACGAAACCATCAGGTTAGTGGGTGGAGATATTTAAGGCGGTTCTACACAGCATTTTCACCAATCACTGCGGTCAGATTGACGCGTGAGCGACTGTCAACGGGCCAGCTGAGCGCAAAAGAGTGAACAGCGAACTGGGCTAGAAGTTCAGTAGACCAGCACAACCAACGCAACGAAGGAAACTTTGACAGCGGACCCTATTTTATCCAACTTCTAAAGCATTTGTAGGCTAAAGTTTGTGGATTGTAGGCCTACCTTTAGTGAATCGGTGAAAAGGCTGTACAATCCTTGGCAGTGTTCTGAGACTGTACAGCTGCCTACTGCTTCTGAAAGACAACCTGCATCTGAAATGGACTGTGCGTAAAGAGCAGAGAAATTACTTCATCTCGATTTGACTTTCAATATTTTTCATTGTGTACGTTATTTGTTACTTGAAAATTGTTGCGTAAGTGGACTGATTCGGACTTTCGGGGAAATTCCATTTGTCACTGAACTTTGCAAAAGAAAACATGACGGCTGATAAGGACAAGAAAAGGTAAAGTAGATTTGTTTAGATGTATTGTTTGGCCTATTTGTTCTTAGATGTATACATTTGATAAGAAACTATCATGTTAAACCTACTATCAACACGATAAATGCTAGGTCGAGTAAGCGATTTTCCTCGCAATCAATGAGTGACATTTCGCCGAAAATTTGTAGCTCGGAGACCTGTTGCCCTTTAACAAATAGCGCGCTGTACTATATAGGGTATATTATTAGAATAAAATGTTCCTTATAGAACTAAAAAGTATTCTATCACCTGCTACATATATGGAACCACAAACAGTTCTATATATAGAACCATTTATAGGGTTCTTTGATAGCAACCGTAGAGGTTATTCTTCACTAAACCAAAATGGTTCTATATAGAACCTTGCATGGTGCCATTTGTTAATTATACTACTATTAAATTGTAATATTTTGAGCTAAGAATATAATGTTTATAAACAATTTAATAATGGACAAAAGAATACCAGCATATTTTTAAGAATGTATTGTCTTTATATGCAAACATAGTTTGTAAATATGCACTGATGGCCAGGGAGGCATCTCTGTTTGAATGATGGGCCAGGTTAACACTGGTGACTTCTTTACAACACAATAATAAGACCGGGCGCCAGGATAAAGTCACTAAGGGGGCTCTTGAAATCGCCGAGATTGCAACATTTTGGGGGTTCTTGCATTGGAATGATATTGAATTCTCCTTATTTCCCGCTATACCACAATTAACATATAGATCATGGAGTGCTTTTGAAGTGACAGGTTGGCACGAAATCTGTAGCCTTTCTCTGCTGCGCTGTATCAGCCTAAAACACTGGCCTTCTAGCAGTCGTAAGGACAAAGATTCAGCAGGAGGCAGGCAGATAAAAGTGCAAATAAGTTTCGGATTTATTTACACAGCGCCGGTGTTTCAAATATGATGGTGATATTTACAAATATATGTACAAAGTTCTGACTTCAAAATGTCTGTACTCAAAAGAAAAAGCCTGTTTTAACCAGAATTCAGGAAAAACCTGTTTTAACCAATAAAGCACATGTGGGGTCTACCAGGCTCAGATACAGACTCCTCTTGACTTACCCAAAAGTGAACTAACTAGAACATCCCCAAAGGGAATGAAATCCATTTAGCCGCACCTATTCTTGGCAAGCAGGCCAGGTATATCTATAGATAGCTAAAGCGTCGCGTTCACACAACATTAAACATGACAGAGAAACCAGACATATGTTCTCCAATCAAAGACAATGAATAAATTGACAGCAAACTGTTAAATGCAATGAAATAAACCACACGTTATTTATCCACAAGCGTTGCGCAGTTTGTGAGCTCTCCAAACAACTTTTCCACTTGGAAAAGGGAAATATTATGAGTGTATATTGTATTGAATGAATTGTCAACATTTTCATAACCAAACATTGAAAATAAATGGGGGAATATGCAGGGATTAACAGTAACTTCACTGATGAATATATATTTCGTGGTGCATATTGATAAACATTGACAAACAACTGGAACGCTGATCCAAATATCCCGAAGGAATTGTCAGGAGTCAGTGCGCAATAGTGGAGAGAGACATGTCTACAGCATGTCTTCACGACACACCTGGTCTCCACATTTTAAAGTATGCTCAAGTCACGTTCCTAACACATAAGCAGTAACCTTAATTAACATTGTCAGGAGATGTTCCCTTCATCTGAAATCATCATGGTTCAGCATTTCTAACCAGCCCCCTTAAACGCACACACTCCCTAAACGAATGGACATGTGACAGCCAGGCAGAATGGCACATTCCAAACAAGCACTGGGTACATGATACATATTGACCAACATGGTATGTCCATTTAGTGAATGTAGATTGGTGGAATAAATAAAGGAACATCATAGAATTTACCCCGAGTCATATGAACACTTTGCTCAGGCCCTAAACACTGTCCACTAAACTTTTGGCGATACTGGTGCACAAACCTTGCATGGGCCTTTGTTGAAGCAGGTAAAGGAGCATTCTATCCCAAACGATGCACAGTGGACACTGGGGTTGTCTCCAGATCCCCCTGCAGTTACACAAATTCGTTGCCATACTCAGGAACATTTTAGAGATGCCGCCATTTTCTCCCAAGCCCGGGTGCTCTCCTGGGTGCTCTCCTCTCCAGACTTAGGAGAGAGCTCGGTTATAATCAATTCAGTGTCAGTCAATGTCAGGATGAAAAGCTCACACACCCCACCATAGGGCAGGACACTCCTGCAGAGTGCCCCCTATAGGAACAGCAGAAGAGCAGGAAGGTCACAGTTCGGCCTCCAACATGGCGTCCTCACCAGGACCCAACTGGTAAACTTGATCACGTTATTCACTTAGCCGTCCACAGAGATGACAAACATTTTCCCTGCTTTTTATGGAAATACAAAGGAGTCATACCTAACTACCCCAAAAATAGGTCTTCTGTTCTCAACCCCCCAATCATACAGTTGAGAGGAGCACAGGTTCTTAAGTGCCTTAATCAAGTGCCCAACCATAGGGTCATGTTTTGATGATGTGAACCCAGCAGCCCTCCAGCTGTCAGATCAATACTGTCATTTTTACCCCACTGTCCAACCTGGGATTCAAACTGGCCACCTTTCAACCACAGGTCCATCTCCTGCCACAGGTTGAACTCCTACCACAGGTCCATCTCCTTATCCACTGGGCTACCTGCTTGACTGGTACCAGAGAAGAAAAACGAAGCAAAAACACAAGTTCATCTTCAGAAATAATCATGAGTTAATCTGATAAAAGGATGACAAAATGTTATGCAGTCTTATAATTATTATGATGTAGAAGAGCATTTTACATGCAGGTGTCAGCAGCACCTGAAAGAGAGATCCTTCTGATAGTTCTGGGTTACTGCCAGACAGAGCACAACATAGTTTGTTAAGAGTAGTGAAATGATTAACTAGGCTATTGAATCACCAAGACTTATTATACATTATTTATTATAAATAATCTATGCATACAGTTGAAGTCGGAAGTTTACATACACCTTAGCCAACTACATTTCAACTCAGTTTTTCACAATTGCTGACATTTAATCCTAGTAAGAATTCCCTGTCTTACGTCAGTTAGGATCACCACTTTATTTTAAGAATTTTAAATGTCAGAATAGCAGTAGAGAGAATGTTTTATTTCTTTCATCTGACCCAGTGGGCCAGAAGTTTGCATTCACTAAATTAGTATTTGGTTGCATTGCCTTTAAATTGTTTAACTTGGGTCAAACGTTTCGGGTAGCCTTCCACAAGATTCCCACAATAAGTTGGGTGAATTTTGGCCCATTCCTCCTGACAGCGCTGGTGTAACTTAATCAGGTTTGTAGGCCTCCTTGCCCGCACATGCTTTTTCAGTTCTGCTTACACATTTTCTATAAGGGTTGAGGTCAGGGCTTTGTGATGGCCACTCCAATACCTTGACTTTGTTGTCCTTAAGCCATTTTGCCACAACTTTGGAAGTATGTTTGGGGCCATTGTCCATTTGGAAGACTCATTTGCGACAAAGCTTTAACTTCCTGACTGATTGTCTTGATATGTTGCTTCAATATACCCACATACTTTTCCTGTCTCACGACGCCATCTATTTTGTGAAGTGCACCAGCCCCTCCTGCAGCAAAGCACCCCCACAACATGATGCTGCCACCCCTGTGCTTCACGGTTGGGATGGTGTTCTTCGGCTTGCAAGCATCCCATTTTTCCTCCCAACATAAGAATAGTCATTATGGCCAAACAGTTCTGTTTTTCTTTCATCAGACCAGAGGACGTTGCTCCAAAAAGTACAATCTTTGTCCTCATGTGCAAGTTGCAAACCGTAGTCTGGCTTTTATAATGGTGGTTTTGGAGTGGTGGCTTCTTCCTTGCTGAACGGCCTTTCAGGTTATGTTGATATAGGACTCGTTTTTACTGTGGATGTAGATACTTGTGTACCTGTTTCCTCCAGCATCTTCAAAAGGTCCTTTCCTGTTTTTTCTGGGATTGATTTGCACTTTTCGCACCAAAGTACGTTCATCTCTAGGAGACAGAACACGTCTCCTTCCGGAGCAGTATGACAGTTGCGTGGTCCCATGGTGTTTATACTTGCGTACTATTGTTTGTACAGATGAACGTGGTACCTTCAGGCATTTGGAAATTGCTCCGAAGGATGAACCAGACATGTGGAGGTCTACAATATTTTTTCTGAGTTCTTGGCTGATTTCATTTGATTTTCCCATGATGTCAAGTAAAGAGGCACTGAGTTTGAACGTAGGCCTTGAAATACATCCACAGGTACACTAAAATTATGTCAATTAGCCTACCAGCTGTTTAAAGAATAGTCAACTTAGTGTATGTAAACTTCTGACCCACTGGAATTGTGATACAGTGAATTATAAGTGAAATAATCTGTCTGTAAACAATTGTTGAAAAAATTGATTGTGTCATGCACAAAGTAGATGTCCTAACCGACTTGCCAAAACTGTAGTTTGTTAACAAGAAATTTGTGGAGTGGTTGAAAAACGAGTTTTAATGACTCCAACGTATGTGTTTGTAACCTTCAGACTTCAACTGTACCTCCCCTCAGTCAGCAACAGTCTTCTAATGGCTTCATGAAACAGACTAGTCCCCTCAATTGACTCCACACTGAAATATTGAAAAAAAATCAACAGTTGGTTATTTGCCCATGTTAGACTGGGTCTGTAGCTCTATTTGGCATATCCCATAAGAAAAATAATGTATATTTCAAAGAGTTTGCTTGTAAAGTGGCAAATTAAAGTAGCCTAGCTTTTTCTGTTTAGCTCGCTAGCTAAATTATCTTACAAACGTGCTCAAATTCTAATAACATTTCAACTTTATTTATCGAGCCTATAATTTATCATATGACTTGGGTTTCATATATTTTAATTAAATAGTCAATTTTGCTTACCTTGATACATTGAAAAATAACATGCTTACTGGTAGGCTAACATTAGGCTACCTGCAAGCTGTCATACTGGAATTCTTCTCTGCAGATGCTCTCAAGCTCTGTGAGCTATTATCAGGTCTGTCCAGAGATGTTCAATCAGGTTCAAGTCCGGGCTCTGGCTGGGCCAATCAAGGACATTCAGAGACTTATCCCGAAGCCACTCCTGCATTGTCTTGGCTGTGTGCTTAGGGTCGTTGTCTTTTTGGCAGGTGAACCTTCACCCCAGTCTGAGGTTCTGAGTGCTCTGGAGCAGGTTTTCATCAAGGATCTCTCTGTACTTTGCTCATCTTTGCCTCAATTCTGACTAGTCTCCCAGTCACTGCCGCTATAAATATCCCCACAGCATGATGCTGCCACCACCATGCTTCACTGTAGGGATAGTGCCAGGTATCCTCCAGACGTGATGCTTGGCATTCAGGTCAGAGAGTTCAATCTTGGTTTCATCAGACCAGAGAATCTTGTTTCTTATGGTCTGAGAGTCTGTAGGTGCCTCTTGGCAAACTCAAAGCGGGCTGTCATGTGCCTTTTACTGAGTAGTGGCTTCCGTCTGGGCGCTCTACCATAAAGGCCTGATTGGGGGAGTGCTGCAGAGATGGTTGTCTTTCTGGATGGTTCTCCCATCTCCACAGAAGAACTCTGGAGGTCTATCAGAGTGACCATCGGGTTTTTGGTCACCTCCCTGACCACCTCCCTGACTAAGGCCCTTCTCCCCCGATTGCTCAGTGTCACCGGGCAGCCAGCTCTAGGAAGAGTCTTGGTGGTTCCAAACTTCTTCCATTTAAGAATGATGGAAGCCACTATGTTCTTGGGGACCTTCAATGCTGCAGAAATGTTTTGGTACCCTTCCCAGATCTGTGCCTCGACACAATCCTTGTCTTGGAGCTCTACAGACAATCCATTTGAACTCTGTGCTTGTTTTTTGCTCTGACATGCACTGTCAACTGTGGGACCTTATATAGACAGATATGTGCATTTCCAAATCATGTCCAATCAACTGAATTTACTACAAGTGGACTCCAATCAAATTGTAAAAACATCTCAAGGAAGATCAATGGAAACATGATGAACCTGAGCTCAAGGCCAGCATCCTGGAGTCGCATCTTCACTGTTGATGTTGAGACTGGTGTTTTGCGGGTACTATTTAATGAAGCTGCCAGTTGAGGACTTGTGAGGCATCTGTTTCTCTAACTAGACACTACATGTACTTGTCCTCTTGCTCAGTTGTGCACTGGGGCCTCCCTCTCCTCGTTCTATTCTGGTTAGAGCCCGTTTGCGCTGTTCCGTGAAGGGAGTAGTACACAGCGTTGTACGAGATCTTCAGTGTCTTGGCAATTTCTCAAATGGAATAGCCTTCAATTCTCAGAACAAGACTAGAATGATGAGTTTCAGAAGAAAGTTCTTTGTTTCTGGCCATTTTGAGCCTGTAATCGAACCCACAAATGCTGATGCTCCAGATACTCAACTAGTCTAAAGAAGGACAGTTTTTTTGCTTCTGTAATCAGAACAACAGTCTTCAGTTGTGCTAACATAATTGCAAAAGGGTTCTCTAATGATCAATTAGCCTTTGAAAATGATAAACTTGGATTAACTAACACAACGTCCCATTGGAACACAGGAGTGACGGTTGCTTATAATGGGTCTCTGTACGCCTATGTAGATATTCTGTAAAACATCTGCCGCTTCTAGCTCCAGTGGTCATTTACAACATTAACAATGTCTCCACTGTATTTCTGATCAATTTAATGTTAATTTAATGGACGAAAAACGTGCTTTTAAAAGAAAAACAAGGACATTTCTACGTGAACCCAAACTTTTGAATGGTAGTGTACATAACCTTTATTAGTAAAGGGTTCTTTAATCTCATCTGAAGAACCAGAGGGTTCTATATTAAACCCCAAATAACCAGTTTTGAAAATATTGAAATATTGAAATATTGAAACCAGCCTGAAAATATTCCAAAACATCCATCCTGTTTACAACACACATACTGTAAAAAATGTGGCAAAGCAATTCACTTTTTATATGTTTGAGGAAATCCCAAACTGAGTCACACTCTCCATAATTATTATTTTTTTTACCCCTTTTTTGTGGGGTAATTGTTTTAGTAGCTACTATCTTGTCTCATCGCTACAACTCCCGTACGGGCTCGGGAGAGACGAAGGTTGAAAGTCATGCGTCCTCCGATACACAACCCAACCAAGCCGCACTGCTTCTTAACACAGCGCGCATCCAACCCGGAAGCCAGCCGCACCAATGTGTCGGAGAACACTGTGCACCTGGCAACCTTGGTTAGCGCGCACTGATCTGAAAATGGTTGTCTAGCAATGATCAACAACCAATTTGACAAAGCTTGAAGAATTTAAAAAAAAAGGCAAATGTTGCAGCTTTTCTCTTATTGAATTCAACTCTGACATTTTCCTTTTTGCCTCCGTGGATCAATGACGTTACCTTTTTCTGCCCGTTCCCAAAAGCATTTGGCGACTGGTGTGTAGGCTTGCGTACAGTTACTTCCTAAAGTTTAGGCTTACACTCTAATGCCAGATAGCCTACAATCATGAAAGAAAAACCTCAATGTAGCCTAAATAGGCTATAAATTGCACAATAATTATACATTTACAGATTTTTGAAGGTATTGTTTTCTCTGATTTCTCTTTATACAGCCCATGGATATATCCGCGGGGAATGCGGGTTATGAGTCAACCCATCATCATTAGTAGGCTATGTAGGGCTAATGAAGAGTTAAAAAAACAGAATCTGTTAAACAGACATAGCACACATTATCTGCTTAACAGAACTTCTCAAAGTAATAATAAAGATAAAGTCTATACAGTAACTAGAGTGGTGAACAGGGAAGGAGAAAGAGAGTGATGAAAGGGAGAGTGAATTTCAGTGGCTGGATCCTACTTCATCTATAAGGAAGGTTTTCAGTAGGCATATGACTTGTAACTTTGACTTTAATCTCAGACCTCAGAGCAAAACTAAATATTGACCTTGTGACCATTTTATATTAAGAAAATGGACTAAAACATTCTGGGAACCACAAAGATTGCCACATACATGTACAGTACTACTGTGTAGTATGTGTGTATTGAGTGTTGCCTGATGGTGAGCCTGTAGTTCTGGTTTACAGTACGCAGAGCCCACAGCGTACTGTACTTCAGCCTATGGATCCTACAGCAAAAAAATACATGGCAATAACTGTTCCCGAGTGGTGGTGAATTGTGAAGTCGTGTTTGTTTCATTTATTAACTTATTTACTGGTATCAGATTTCACTGCCCACAGCTTAGTAATGGTCTATCCCATGTTCGAGCCAAATCATTAAAAATATATTTAACATCTTCTAATTCTTAGCTCCTTAGCTCTCCTCCGGCTCCCTAGGAGAAGACAGTGGATTTGTGCATCCTTTAGTTCTGGAGCGTTTTCTGTATTGTTTGAGTAAAAGGGTTAGATAGAGACACCATATCCCCATGAGGAGAGCAGTGTGAGAGAGTCTAGTAATGAGATGAGCGCCTCTCAGTCTGCGCCAGCCTCGTGACTGCACTGAAGAGCTTTCTCAAACACACACTATCAGATCAACCCCAAACATGCAGAACATAAACAAGACAGGTATTAAGAATCGAACAGGGACACTAAATCTTTATGATCAGGAAATCATGGACTGGAGGGGCTGTAGAGAATGAAGTGACATTTCCTTTGGGCAGAGAAGGGTTTCCCATTAGACATAGCAACTTATTCAACACAAGAGACATGTCGGCGGCCATCTTAGAGAAGAATACCAGCTCACTGGTTCAATGAGGTTAGAGATTAAAAAGAGAAAGCCCCAAGGGTGTGTGTGTGTGTGTGTGTGTGTGTGTGTGTGTGTGTGTGTGTGTGTGTGTGTGTGTGTGAGTGTGTGTGTGTGTGTGTGTGTATTCAGCCTGGCCATTTATTGCAAGTTTAAATAACTAGTCTTTATGGCATTGTCAATGGGGTGAATCATTGCTTCTGGCCTGGCTTGCACAGCAATGTTTATTTCAGTGGTG